>NC_053149.1:72098384-72287751 GCF_016808335.1 Panicum virgatum
AATGATCAGAGACGTTGTCTTAGAATTCAAATCCAGCCTTCAGCACCGATGATCCGACATGGTACTCAAATAGCGTCGGACTAATGCGTCGAACAAATGACGTCAACAATTGGTTTGAAATTTAACGGCTACCGTGGAGATGACAGTGGGGTCGGATGATCCGACGCCCTTGGTCGGAGCACCGTCGGAATATCCGACGCCTACATAGAAAAAGGCATAACGGCTACTCAATGGCTAATCTGAGTTGGTGGCCTATATAAGCGCCTCACCCCGGCCATTTTGGTGTTGCCGGAGTTCAGAGAGACCCTAGACACATTGAAGAACATCTCCAAGCCAACCAAATAGAAAATTGATCGCATCCTTAGGTTTAGTGCTAGTTTAGCTCTTGAGTGAGTGAGTGAGCAAGGTTTGTGCCTTGTGCCTTGGTTCTAGGAGAGAACCACATCTTGTACTCGGTGTGCCGGCCTCTTGGAGTCTTGGTGGCTCGCCAGCAACGTCATCGACCCTCCGGTTTGGTGTGGAGCGGCGACGACATCTTTGTGCGGGGGACGTGGAGACCCCCACCCTTCTTGGTGGAGCTCCTTAGTGGAACCCGGGGCCAAAGGTGGCCGTGATTGTGTTCACGGAAGAGATTTGGTTGCCGAGAAGCAATACTCTTTGTGAGTGCTTCAACAACATGGATGTAGGGGTGCCTTTGTGGCTAACCGAACCACGGGATAAATCCTCGTGTCAAAGAGTTTGCTTTCTCTCATCTCTCTTTTAAGCTTCCGCATTTACTTATTGCAATCATGTGTGCCTTTACTTTCATAGAGTAGAATCTTGATAGGATTGGCCATAGGTTGCATAACTCTTTTGGAATGAGGGTTTTCACACTAGAAGAACACTAGTTGTACATCTAGATAGTATGACTTAGTTTATTTTATGTGCAAATAGTTGGAGATTGAGGTTAAGGTTTTTAGTTTGCCTAATTCACCCCCTCCCCCTCTTAGGCTACGAGCACTCGATTCCATTCACCGGTCTGACCAGTTGGTGCTGCGGGGCTGCAAGGTGTGTCGCTACGTGCTACGCGATCTAGCATGATTGTGTGTTGGCTTTGAATCGGTGCCAACATATTTTGGCGACTCCGCTGGGGACGATAATCTGACTATCATGATCGATCTATCAAACTTCAGTGATATGATAGCACTTGAAGGATTACTTGAAGAGCTACTCAAAGAGACTTTGCGTCCTCACTATTATCGGGTAATGGAACAAGGCGTCATCATGCAGAAGAAATCTGTCATCGATGAGTTGAGGATGTACGATCTACAAAAGCATAGTAAGTCCATAGCTAGCGCCATAAGTGGTTTGCTTAATTTTGTGGATGATCAGATCAGTAGAAATAAGAGTGTGGATCCAATTCCTATTATTCAAAAGTCGGCTATTGAGAACCCGACCAATAATCCTTGTAAAGATTTTTGAACTTGTGATGTTGCTCGTCAAGATACAATTCGATCGTCTCAAGCCGAATTTGTCGACTCAAGACCCCCAAGAAAGAGCACAAAGATTATATTGTTGTCGATCAAAACCCGCCGGCGAGTAACGACAGGCAACACGAAGAGCCGGGAGGTCGCCGGGGCGCTGGCAGGCACTGCTCCCTCGTCAATGGCCCGCAATCCTGGCACACGCCGCGGCTTTCTAAGACGCAGGGCGTGCCACCTGACCTATACCTGATCAGGAAGGTGCAGATGTGCTTGCAACGATTTGCCTGCATACACAAACACGTGTAAACATTAGTCTGAGCCGTGGTCGGCTCCCCGGGACGACTCTTGCATCGGCTTTAAAGAGCCGATCGAGTCCCGGTGTCAGATTGGATCTGCATATCCAGATGGTAATGGATAAAGCAAATAACTGCAAAAATTGCTTCAATTAAATCTAGCTAATCTAATCCACGACGGTAAAGCTTCACTGCTAGATCGGAATATCCTACACGTAATTAGGCCTAACGAGCGTAATAAATAACTAAACCTTAACCAGAATAGAGGCCTAAGAATAAGCGAAAGCCGATTCCCGGATCAATTCCCTGTTATGACTAAGGCAAAGCATCTAATACGTCACCGGATCATCCAACCCGTTTGTAAGGCCTAACCTAGCAGATATTAAGCCAATTCTTAAGTATAAGAACAAACCATAACAGATTCAATCTACTAGATAGAAAAGAAGCAGGGTGTTGTCTCCGCGCAACTAATTCCATGCAACGAGAATTAGCATAAGATTAAAACGTGACTGCACAGAAACAACATGATATTCGTAGATGATAAACAACCAAAGCATGATAGATCTACTAAAAGCCATGCTACGAACATCAGGATAGCTAGCACTACTCGCCATAAAAAACGCTTCAGTACGAGTAATACCAAGATAAAAGCAAGAACAACGCTGCCCCGATCGCAAGAAGCGATCAGGGCAACATGGCGCTTACTTGGATGAAACCCTAGAATTAGGGGTGGCGGTGCGCCGAGAGTTGTTGTTTGCGAAACATGATGACGTTCTTCCTTTACAAATATCATAGGGTACATATTTATAGTCCAGAAACTTGGAAAACAATCTAAACTAATGTATCCATATTGGACTCTATCTCTAATCAAACTGTATTAAATCTAAAGATACATGGCCCACACAGCCCAAATGCTCACGCAGGAGCCGATTCACAAGCCTTCTTTGATTCCTGCCTTAAGCCCAACTCGCTTGCGGTCCATTAATTAACCCTGTTAATTTATGGCGATAACATATATTAAATACTTATTCGCTTGGGGGGCAACAAAACAATGGCAAAGGTGGCGGTTGTGTCACAACCGGTCTGACCGGTTCTCTAACCGCGGTCTAACCGCCTCGTCTAGGTTTTTTTCAAAATAAATCCAAACCTAAGGTGGTGAAGCCCGAAACCTGAGATCGGTACTTGGAAAGCTGTTAAAGCTAAAGGTCATAGCAAGCATCAAAAGGCAAAACCGAAGCCCATTGGAGAGTTTCCGGCTAAACCTCAAAAACAAAGAGATGCTAATGAAAGGATCTTGATCACACAATGTCGTAGCCTAGAGGGGGTGAATAGGCGTTTCTTTAAATTTCGACACTTAACCCCTGCTGACTCTGCCTGGACCGATCAGACCGGTCCAAACAGGCAGACAGGTCACAGCAGGGATTAATCCCCTTCTCGAGCTTGAACCTATATGAAACTTGGAGTGTAGCTTTTGCAAGAGTGTTTCTATCAATATAATTAGCTGCCTACACACAAGTAGAACACAACAAAATAGATCGAGCGGAAGCACAACTCGAACTCAAAGACTATAATGCAAGGTAAGTAAATCAAACCAAAATGAAGATGATACAAAGGAGACACGGTGATTTGTTTTACCGAAGTTCGGATTCACCCCGTGCACTCACGTGTGAATCTCACTCTCCGTTGAGGAAGCTCGTGACGACCGCAAGGTCAAGCTATCTCCTCTTCTCCACTATATGATCATGCGCCCTCGTGGCACACAATCGCTGCTGCAACAAACTTGCCGCGGCTTACCACAACCTTGGGAGCTAGCCGGCGACGCCTAGCCGTCTAGGAGCCGATGCTCCAAGAGTAACAAATGCTTCAATCGAGTTGGCCGACGCAACCTCAAGTGCTCAAAAGCTAGGACTCAATCTCTCTTGCTCAAATGATTCTCTAGGATTGGATTCACTCAACCCAACTCAAGAATTCAACTTGAATCAAGCAACTCTCACTAAGAGCGGTTGGGGAGGACTCTCTAAGTGCTCACAAGGCTCTCAAATGTGTTCTGAATGTTCTAGCATCAGCACCCACGAATGGGTGAAATCATGAGGTATAAATATCCCTCTCTCAAAAACTAGTCGTCGCCCCTGTCAGTGTTAGACTGGTCAGACCGGTCCCCAACACCGGTCAAACCGGTCAGTTCAAATAAACTAGCCGTTGGAACTCTGCCTGCTCAGACCGGTCCCTCTCTGGTTTTTTACATTTTTAGCTCTCTCTTAGGCTAATCTCTCTAGGGACTATTTGAGCACTTTTGGTGTTGTCTAAACCCACTGATGTTGCATCCCTCTTGATAGTACGGCATACCTATACTTAAGTGCATAAATGAAATATACAAATTATCACAGTCACCACTTGAGCTTCGCATTATGATCATGCCGTCCTTTCTTCGATCAATACTGTGAGGGCATCAACATCTTCATTCTTTGAGCATGCCCGCTTTGAATCTTGGATTTGCATAGGAATGAAATCCAACTTTGATTCACAAGTCATTTTCTTCACTTGAATAATGACACTCTTCAACATAGAGCTCTCCATGACTCTAGGATCTCCGGCCTTTGACCCATATCATTTTCTTTGCTCCCTCCAATCCGTCGCTTGCGTAGCCTATTGAAACACGTCTCTCGGTCCTCTACCTTTATCCTAGCCATCCATCTTGAACTCATGTTGATTTATGTCATGCATGAAATCTTCTTTATCAATTTGAATTCTCAATTCAATCTCTTATGCAGGCTTTCCAATTTGAGACATCATATATGCATAAACTCATGTCTCATTTACTTTTGCCTTGCTTGCTTCTTTTGTTAATCACTATTTATCACAAATGATAAGTTCTTCCATATTTGAGACTATTCATAAGTATATCACATCTCATTCACAAGACCTTTACTTGTCAATTTGAATCCCATCATAGATTGAACAAGCCTTTGCAAATATTAGAGCCTTTATATCAACCATGAATACCTTGCTCTATTTTTCTTTTTCTTGTTTTGCTTGTCACATATACATTATTCCAATGGGATAAACACACTTACTCGCAACACATGAGCCATCTTTTTTAATACCAATTCCTTAATTAAATTCCTGCTCATAATCTTATGCAAACAAGTTAGTCCTTTAATCGTGTTGTCAATCAATGCTCCAAAACCCACTAGAGGCCTCGATACTTTCAGCTAAAGATGCTGGTCGCCCTAATAAATCCAAACAACCAAGATCATCTCCAAAATGCCAGTTTCGTGATAGAAATCGGCAATGGAATAATTTTCCTACTTCATCAATGCTGTTTTCCTCACATGAATCACCTATTCCTATGCCATGTGAACCTTATTTTTACATGCCTTATTCTTGTCCAACACGGTCTTATAATTCTTGGATGTCGGCTTCTCATAGTTATTTTGGTCAAAATCATATTACTTATAGAGAGCTGATAATTAATGAATCATCACTTAGAAATAATGACTATTTTCATCAAAGAGATCGGTCTATGCAGAAAAATAAGCATAATGTAATCAAACAAGTCTACCGTGTCAAAAGGGATGGTAGATTAAATAAAAATTCAGATTGGACACTAGATAAAAAAGCCAGTTGTTGAAGAGCAATCGGATAGCTCAATTGGTAAAATTATCCCCAACGGTGATCATGACTCAAACAATATAGTCGAACAATGTTCAAGTTCGGCAGGGGTGGGGGACAAGATAAGAGCAACTATATCGGTTCTGGCAGGACCGGTCTGACCGGTTTATCAGGCTCTGACCGGTTTGAACTTAGGAAGTCTGGTGGTGCAAAAAATAGGACCAAGCCGACCTTTGAGGATCTTCTGGATAAATATAAGAAAATATCTGAACAAAAACAAAGCAATCAATTGGAAGGCAAATGAAGAAGAAATTCTTCACCACCAAAATCAAAAAAACATCATCGTTCATCTACTCATCTTATTGGACTTCATCATTTATCCCATTGACGCACGTACCATGGACTGCATATTTAGGTGCGTTTAATCCATAGTTTGGACATAATTCTTGGTTGCCATATTATGACTATCAGTTTTATACTTTATCAAGAAGCAATAATTTGAATAATCTGCCGCATTGGCCATTTCAGGATTTTTATTATTGAACATGCTAAAAGTATGAAAGCCGAAATAGTTTGCTGATCTTAAGCCATAAATTGTTGCATTCGCTAGTTTTCTTATTTTGACTATTTTAGCATGCTTAGAGAAAATATATAACTCCTATTATTTTGCAAGTTTGGCATGTATAACTATTGTGCAGGATATGGAGATCGTTTTGGGATATTTTGGACATGATTTCATCAATGAGACAAAGATGGATTCAAAACAGCATCAAGACGTTTGAGGGTGCCCTACCTGGCTTGCCGAGTCTAGGGCAACCTAAGGTGCGCCTGCCCTGATGGGTCCTTCCCGGGTGGGCGTTTGTTGGATCCTCATCGTGCTGCCCCGACAGCCGACGAGACTGGTATGACCGGTCCACCATACCGGTTTGACCAGTTGGTGCTGCTGCGGTGCAAGAACGTCACTGTGTCTGCGTGCTGCGCGGCGTCACTGTGTCTGCGTGCTGCGCGATCTAGCGCGATTGTGTGTTGGCTCAGAAAAGATGTCAACATGAGGAGCAGGCAGCGAGGGGGGTTCAGCTTCATGCTCCCGCTCCCGCCGGGGTCGTAGGAGGACACCGAGCTACACGTCGCTCTCTCTCTCTCTCCACCATATAAGGACGATGCACTCCACCATCGTCCAGCCGCATCCATGAAGGTGGTGGTGGCGACCCAGCAGCTGCTGATGACTATGAGCAAGTTCAGGATGACCTGGAAGACAAGTTGAGGAGGGACATTGACACACTTCTGGATGAGAACCTCGAGTTGCGGATCAAGTTCAGCTCGTCCCTGCAGCGGGTGCAGGAGCTGCAGAGCAAGGACGAGGGCCTGCAGAGGAAGCTGCAGCTGATCAACAGCGAGGATGCAGCAGCCAACAAGCAGCAGGACGGCTCGACGGAGAAGCAGCTGCGGGCCTTGAAGATGGAGCTGCAGGTGTGGACGTGTGGTCGATCGGAGCAGAACGCGATGCTGCGCGGGGAGCTCCAGTGCAGGTTCACCTCGCTGCGACATCCAGCAGGTGATAGACGACCATCAGTCCTCACTCCTCAACATGCAGCAGCAGAACACAAGAGGGTGTCGGACGAGAGCTGCAGGCGGGGCTGGAGCACGTCAAGGGGCTCCAGGCGGAGGTGGAGCGGGCGCTGGCCAAGCTGCACCACCACCACACCACCGGACCGTCAGCTTTGCCGGCGCAGCAGACAATTGGATTCATATATTCATGTGCAAAAAAAAAGGATTCTCTTTTAAAACAGGGACATCCACATGACTCAACTCCAAGCATATATAGGACTGAACACGCCAATCCATTTCATTTTACAGTAATGAGATTTTAGAATAAGCATCAACTGAGAAAATGTGTGTGAACATGCTGAGCCAGACCACCCTTGCAGCCCGCAGAGCCATTCCGATCCCCTTCTTCTCCTCAGCTCAGGTAAACGAGAGAAGAAATAAAATAAGTTGAAAATAGTAGATGGGCCGCTTACGTGGATGTCAGCCCATGTCCATTTTCCCTTTTCTCTCGTCATCATGCTTGTGACTAAGTCATTTCATTCGTGCATATATAATTCTTGTTGCAATACGCTCCTCTGCATTGTGCTGGATTCAACATTTACAAGAATATCATTCAATTGACACAGTTGTTGTGCTGCTGCTGCTGCTGCTGCACGAGAGTGACAGGGCTTCCTGTTTGGGCAAGCATAACTTGCCTGGTGGGTGACAGGACTGGACAGTTCCTCGCTGAATCATCGCAAAGGAAAGGGCACCTTCCAATTTCCAAAAGAGGAAAGAAAACACACCCAAGATAGCAGCAGAAGCAGGTCGACAATTCAATCAAAAGGGGGCAGCAACAGATATGTAATGATGCTGACTGACCAGCAGTAGCAGTGCAACATTTTCAGTCAAAACAGCACTTGCCAAAAAGTTGATGGATGCAAGGTCAACATCAGCAGCCCAAACAGTAACACTTTGATAGAGCGTTGCAACAAGAAGAGACGATGACCTTTGTTACACTTGCTGTCTGGTGTCTGCTGGGTCGGGTCAGGACTGGCTGGAGATTACAGTTACATAGAGCGAGCATTACAGATGAATGAGCTAAAGGCAGGATTATTGGGAGGATGCAAGGAGTCTTGTTGTTCAGCTTCGGCTCCCACTAACTAGTAGTGCTACAGATGATCTGATCTCGATCGGAGAAAAAGGGGCACTTGGGGGATAGGCAGCAGCAGGTTGGATGGAATCATGAGGCGTAGATGACGCCCGACGACAGCGCCATGAGGAGGACGGCCGCCCTCTCCTCCTCGCTCATGCACTTGTTGCGGCGCATCTGGCGGCGCTGCTTGAGCATCACCTCCTTGCCGAAAGGCACCACGCGGAGCTCCACGGTGACTTGCCGATCCTTTCTCTTCTTGTCCTTGTCTTTCTTGGTGGTGGTGGTGCTGCTGGCGGCGGCGGCGGCCTTCCTTTTCGGCTGCTGCTGATCCTCGTGCGGATCGGCGGCCTTGTTCTTGCGCTGGTGGTGATCTTGCTGCGCGTCGGCGGCGTCGAGGCCGAGGGCCTGTCTCCTCCTCTTGCGGTAGCGGATGCCGCAGGCGTTGCAGAGGGACTGCAAACAGATGGGATGGATGGATCAGCCACCCAATCAAAAGCAATGAATCTCATAAACATGTGGATATGTATGGTTGATGATGATGGATCCAGTCCAATCCAATCCAGACCTTGGGTCCCTCGGGCCCTCCGCGCCAGAGCGGAGTCTTGGTGGTGTGGCAGTCGGCGCAGGCCTTGGTCGAGTTGTCGGGCGAGGGGGAAGGACTGGGATTGGGATTGAGATCGGGATCGGTCTCCATCTCCTTCTCCTTGTCCATCTCCATCTCCATCCCCATGGAAATTAAGCAGCTGATCCGATGCTCCGACAAGGAAGAGGAGGAGGAAGAGGCGTGGTGGCCGCGTAGGCGGGGCGGGAGAAGCAGGAGCAGAAGCGGAAGCAGCGATGGCTGGGCGGGGAGAGCAAGGGTTTTAGCTCGCGGTGATGGATGTTCGGGTCGGGTCAGGATAATTGTGTCCCCTGGTGTGTGGGCGTGGCGGCAGCCGGCGGGATGGAGATGGAACCCTAACGCCCGCGTCTGTTCCAATGTGAATTGACCAGAATGCCCACGTCAACTTCTCGCTGGGCTGCTGCTGCTGGTTTTGGGCCTGGGCCTGGGCCTCAAGAGAATTAATTTCAAGGTTTTCTACTTCTTTTTTTTTCTTTTTTTTTAAATAACACTTGGCTGGTCGTGTGTGTCGTGTAGTATGACAGACAGACATAGCTAGCGACTGCTGGCAATCAATGCTTGCAAGCAAAAATGAAAAATACTACAGTGCAGTACTAAAATTAATTGCCGCTCAAAAAAACAAAGCTGAGTATATGTCTAGCGCAGCTCCGGGTACTTGAGCTTGCCGACGGAGCCGGAGAAGGAGGTGGCCGAGTCGTCGTCGTCCAAGAGCAGCAGGTTGTCCATGACCATGTCGTGCGACCTCATGGTTCCGCCGGACCTGACGCTCGCCGCCGCAGGGGAGAAGGGGCCACCCCTCTGCACGGTCGCCGTCTCCGACGACCGCTCGAGCGCCATGGCGTCCTGGATCTCCTTCACCACCTCCGGCATGCACGGTCGCTTCCGGGGCTCCGTGTCGATGCACCGCACCGCGGCCTCCGCCATCTTCCAGATGGACTGCACGTCCTGGTACCCGCCGCCGGAGATGATGGAGGGGTCGATGATGGCCTCGATGTCGCCGCTTTCGTAGTATGACTTGGCCCAGGGCCCGATGCTGCGGAACTGCTCCCCGAAGGAGATGGTCGAGATGGGAGGGCGCCCGGAGATGAGCTCCAGAAGGATGATGCCGAAGCTGTACATGTCGCTCTTCTCCGTCAGCTGCTGGGAGGTGTAGTACCTGCAGTGCAGTGCAGTATTATATATATATATATATATATATATATATATTACATATAAAATATACAACATATATACAACACACACACATCTGCACTACTCACTGCGGGTCCAGGTAGCCTAGTGTCCCTCTCACGTTGGTGGACGCGTGAGACTCCTCGGCGGCCAACTTGGAGAGCCCGAAGTCGGACACCTTGGCTCGCATCTCCTTGTCAAGAAGGATGTTGCTCGTCTTGATGTCTCTGTGGATGATGGATGGCGTGCATCCAGTGTGGAGGTACTCGATCCCTGCATTTATATATATACACACACACACACACACACACACACACACACACACACACACACACACACACACACACACACACACTAATTATGTGCATATATATAGTTTCCATTCTACATATATACATTTCTTTAATTTTTAGATTGAGGAAAAGTCGTCGATCGACTGACCTTTCGCCGCATCCTCTGCAATCTCAAGCCGCTTGATCCAGCTAATGTGCTTGTCGCGTCCATGCAGGTGCTCTTTGAGGGTTCCGTTGTGCATGAACTCGTAGACCAGAATGTTTCTCCCATCCTCATGGCAGTAGCCCAGAAACGCCACGAGGTTCCTGTGGTGTATCCTTGAGAGCAAAGACACCTCGTTTTTGAACTGCTTCTTCCCCTGGTACGAGTCGTTGCTAGGCACCTTCACTGCAATCTCCTTTCCATCACTCAGCTTCCCGTAGTAGACGATCCCGAACCCCCCTGAGCCGATCCTGCTGGCGAAGTTGCTGGTCGCCACTTGGAGCTCAGATAAACTGTAGGGATGAGCAGTCTCGGTGGCGATTTCACAGGGCTGCGCCTGCGAGCTTATTATTGGGTTCTGCAACTTGTTCTGGGGTACAGGCACGGCGACCTTGCGTTTGTTTATAAAATCATCACCATCATCATCTGCTCCTGCTCCTGCAGAAGAATTATTTATATCTATCTATCTATCTATCTATCTATCTATCTATCTATCTAAGATCAGAAATGATCAGAAAGAACACTAAGATCAGAAATGATCAGAAAGAACACCATGCCAAATAAATTAAAGATAGATGGAAAGATGTAATTACAAAGCAAATTAATTAATTCTGACCTTGTGGTGAGGAGTGTTGCTTCTTAGTGCTCCTGCGTGTCAGCATGTAGCAACATAGGGCGGCTGCAAGCAACAAGGAAGCTCCAAGCAGAACAGATATGATGATGATTACATGCTTCGTCTTCTCTTGGGTCTCTATTCCAAGATACATGTTCCCGGAGTAGCTGAAAATTTGCAGTCCTTTAATTAATTTTTCTCTCTTATAGCTAGTTAATTTATTGGATGCAGGGAGATGGACACATTTAATTGTATTCTATTCTATTATAAATAAATAAATAAATAAGTAAGTAAAGGGAAAGAACACGCAGGCACGCACTTGAAAATAATGCTTCGACTTAGCAGAGCCCTGGGTACGGATCCAGACAGCTTGTTATTTTGAAGGTACCTGCATTGTATTGTACTTGTATAAGTAATAAAGTGTTTCAGCTAGCAGACGGAATAATTGAACAGCAGGTAGGAGTATGCAGGACTTACAGCTCGCTCAGTTTTGGCAAGCTGCCAAAGTATGAAGGAACGTTTCCGGTCAGTTGATTATTCTCGAGATGACTGCATGCATGCATTATAGATAGATAGTATTTTATTTAAATGAATATATTTAGTGCAAACCACAACTTTGTGAAAATCTGTGTAAACCACGACAAAAAAGTCGTCTAAATTCACAAAACAAATCACACGACTAGATGATATGATGATACACAACCTTGTAAAATATCTTGTCCAAACTCGACTTCGTCTATGAGATATAAAAAGAACAAATTTTAAGCCAGGAAGTTGTCCAGATGTTTTGTTAGAAATTTGTTATTTTTATATCTCACAAACGAAGTCGAGTTTGGACAAGATATTTTACAAGGTTGTGTATCATCATATCATCTACATGTGTGTTTTTTTGGGTGAATTTAGACGACTTTTTTTTACCATAATTTACATGAATTTTCATAAAATTGTGGTTTGTACTAGATAGATATGTTCTCTTTATTTAAAAGCCATATGCATCATGTATGCATGCGTACACTAATAATATAATATAATATAATATAATATAATAATGGACATGCATCTCACATGATGGATAGGTTGGACGAGCCACTGAGGTCAGGGATTGGGCCCGTCAGCATGTTATTAGCAAGTCCGCTGCAAGGAAATAAACTGTGGATTAGTATATATAATAATAATCAAGGCTTAAATATATATATAGTTACTACACTAGCTAGTCAATATAATGATCAACTAACTGCGTGTTGCTTCTTACATCTCTGCTAAGCATGGCAAGGCCCCTACTTCCGGCGGCACGTTGCCCGTCAAGTTTTTTCCTGAAATATGTCTGATGACATGCATGCAGAGCATATATTATATTAAAGCAAAAAGGTTAGTGTTATATATATATATATATATATATAAACAAAATTCACAATAGTACATTACATGGAAATGACTCTTGGTTGTGCTTCCGAATTGCATCTCACCCAAGACCACGGCGAAGGGAGGCAGGGATCGCCGCCTTCCATCGCCCAGTCGGCCAAGGGGTAACGCGACGCCAGGCCTGCCATCACCGGACCATCCGGCGAGCCGACCTCCACGCGGATGTACTTGTATATCTCAAAGGCATTCAGGATGGGGCCCTTGGACGAGTCGTTGGTCTTGCGGAACGCGAAGGAGAGCACGAACGGCAGCGTGATGTTGAAGAAGCCCGGCTCGTAGAGCCGGTACTTCCCCGGCGCGTTCTCGCCGATGTCCACCGTCGGCTTGCTCACGTCCGGCAGGCCGGGGATGTAGAGCTTGAACTTGCGCGTCTCGGGGACCACGAACTCCTCGATCTCGGCCAAGTAGGAGAAGGCCCAGCCGGTGCCGGGGAAGCCGTTGAGGTTGAGGCGGTAGGTGAGCTCCCCGAGCGAGCCCACCACCGCCGTCTGCATCACCTTCTGCGGCGGCCTCTCGCCGGAGGCGACGAAGACGGGCCTGTCGGTGGAGACGTTGACGGTGCCGGGGGCGACGTCGACCAGGTAGTTGGCCCTCCTGACCATGTCCGACTCCCAGATCCGGTCGTAGGGGTCGTCGGGGTACCTGACCGGCTCGGCGGTGGGCGCCCCGAAGTTGATCCTGGCGGCGAGGCCGAGGAAGGCGTCGGCCTCGCAGTCGGTGTAGTAGAGGGAGCCGTTGAGCTGGCGGAGCTCGAGCGTGGAGATGAAGGGCTGGCCTGTGGTGGCGTTGGAGAGGCAGACGCTGAGGGCGGGCGCGGCGGCGAGCACGACGGCCTCGCGGGTGACCACCTTGGCGTCGTCGTAGATGACGATGGTGGACCAGCGGGTGGCCCCCAGGTAGAGGTCGAACTCCGGGAAGACGTTGCTGCTGTCGAAGTTGCCGTACAGGAATGTGGCGCGGACGAGGTAGCGGGTGCGGGTGCGGACGGGGAGCGTGTAGCAGTGCTTGGTGCTGGTGCTGCTGCTGGTCGCCGGCGACGAGGGGGACACGGCGGGGAAGTAGCGCACAGTGGAGTACTGCGTGCGCTTCTCCGACGCCACGGCGATGGTGGCCGTCTCGCCGAAGGGGAACCATTCGGCGTCGCCCGTCCACAGCAGGCCCAGCCCGTCCGTGTAGTTCGCGGAGCCGCCGCAGTCGATGCTGACGAAACCTGCAGCGGCCGGCCGGCCGACCGACCGATCGATTCATCAAATCACCAATACAACCACATGGCGTATACGATTAATGGCGCATGGATGGATGAAGAGAATCATATCGAACATTATTATTCCAACTCACCTGGCATCTGCGCAGCGGCGGCGGCGGCGGAGAAGAGGAGGAGGGCGGCCGAGAGAAGAGATGTGGCCATGCCGGTTGCCGGATCGGAGGAGCTGCCTGCTGCCATCTTAATTAGGCTCGCAAACTGCCACCTATAGGTTAATTAATTGGCTGCTGCTAAAGAGTAAAGACTGTCCTCCGCCATGGATGGAACTGAAATCGTAATTCTACTTACTACCAGGAGCGAGGCGAGGAGGAAAGGGGATGGGAGGTAGAAGAGGCACTAGCAGGAGTTGCAGGTGGACAGTGAGAGAGTGTGCCAGTGTGGTGATAAAGCAGCAGAGTGAGGACGCAGAGAAAGAAAGAAAGAAAGGGAAAAAGGTACCTACCCAGGGCCAGGCAGCCAGAGCCAGGACTGTAAGGCATGTAAAATTTTTGAAAAGACATATTTCTATATTTAAAGTACTAAACATAGACTAATTACAAAAATAATTACAGAACTCGTCTGTAAATCGCGAGACGAATCTAATTAGCCTAATTAATCTGTCATTAGAGATTATTTACTGTAGCATTACTGTAGCAATTTAGCATCTAATTACAGCCTAATTAGGTTCATTAGATTTGTCTCGCCATTTACAGACAGCAGTCGCAATGCGTTTTTTATTTCGTCTAGATTTAAGTCTCCATGCGGGTGCCGGAAAAAAAAATTTGAATTTGGAAGTTTGGAACTGAACACGGGCTAAAGCTAAAGCTAGCTATGGTGGTCGGTGGATTGGCTGCAACCTGCAACAGCCAATGGTGAGAGAGAAAAATATTGTTGGGCTGGCTGGAGCCGGAGCTGGTGGCTGGAGTGGTATGAGAGAAAAATACTATTGGGCTGGAACTGGAGCTAGCTGCCGAACGGAGTGGTCCAATTCGGCTGCTACCTCTGCTGGATGAAATGCAAACTGGATGGAAGAGCATTAAGCAAGAGCAAAGTTAGTTCAGATCTTAGACGCCTCCAATTCGCAGATGGAAGCCGCAAGAGAATAGATTATTGTGTGAGGTAAAGCAAGCAAGCCTGCAATGCAAAGAAAGATTCAGCAGCGAATAAAGCTACATCACGTACGTAAAGCGGTAAATAAAGGTACAGATAGCCATGCTTACACATACATACACACACCAAAGAAGAAAAATATGCATGGTGGAGGGAATTCCATCTTTTAGTCCATACGCATACAGCGAAAAAACAAAGTCGTTACCACCTGCAAATCACTTTGCGCCACTTATTTTATATACTCCCGACCATCTCATCTCAATGGACGACGCTTGATGCGAAAAATAGAAAAGATAAAAAGCTTTACTGGTTTCAGATTTACGGAATCCGGTTGCACATATCAAAAGTTGAAGCATATGGGCAGCATAAAAGAGAACAGGCATGCACCAAATCTTTATACCAGCCAAATTTGCAGAATAAGATGATCCAAGTAACTGAATACTCCCTCCGACTAGAAAACAAGTCATTCTAGAATTCAAAATTTATCTAAAAAACAAATCTCTTCCTTCGCTTCACTAACAGACCCATATTGACTAAAAATCCTGATAAGGTCACCGCGCGATGGAACAACTCTTAGCCCACTGAGGTGCGGCAAGCAGCATCAGTCCTGCTGGTACCACGCTATGTTCCATTTCTTTAGAAGATTTGGTTCCAGCGTTCAGTGGAGAGTGGAGACCCATTTGCCACAATCGGTTTGCTTTGAACCTTAAGTTGTTCCCTATTCCTTCACTCATCGGCTCATCTGCATTTGCAAGAGTCCTGATGGGTTATCAATAATAAGTTTCTTGACCTGATGTGCCTTCTTGCTTGTTCTTTTCTTACTCTCATCTTTCTTCCTTTTGAGTCTATTCTTTTCTTACTCTCATCTTTCTTCCTTTTGAGTCTAGAGAGTGGCTCCTCCACATCAATGAGAGTGTCTGTTGAAATATGAGACAATTGCATGATTACATTCCGAAATAAATAAATCATTAACATGGCTAGATCTAGCATGGACAGCTATATCATACTAGTAACAAGACACAACATAATCATGAACTCAGAAAACATGATTAAGAACTGGATGAAATAACAGTGTATGTGCTGAGCCTTGGCTTTTGGGAAGACGAACGAAGTTGACCGGATCAAGACAGTCCTGTTGACATAGTGCAGTTACCGGTGTCGTAGATGACGATTCGTTGCAGTGCCTGACTTGGACGAAGGATGAGCCATGACAAAGATCTTTGAGCAGTCGCGCCGGGCGCTTCCCAAAAATTTTATTCGCCCTCTCCCGGTGCAGGATCGAGAAGACAGAGGTTTCAGAGACCTGCTCTCCTGTTCGCCGGTGCACGCCGATGCTCAGGATGAAGAAAACTAAAGTGGCGGCGCAACAGTGAGGATAGGCAAAACCCTAACTGAGATTAGATTGTTTTTGGTGAAGGCCGATAGGTTGTATATATAGGAGCGTCCGCGTTGTGATCGGGTCCGTAATTAGATTAGGAAATCGACTTATTGGCCAAGTAACCAAAAAATAAAACAGCAAAAAAAGTCACGGTCCTGCAAGGCGAGAAGCGAGAAGCCGGATTTCGGGCCAAGTAACCAAAAAATAAAACAGCAAAAAAAGTCACGGTCCTGCAAGGCGAGAAGCGAGAAGCCGGATTTCGGCGAACATTGTGCGCGCCCACATATTTCGCCACGCCACACCTACCAAGATGAGTGCGTGTGTATGGAATTTTCTTTCTCTCCCACACACATAGCTTTGAGAGGTAAGAATAGCCTCACAATTTAAATTGAGTCAGTTGGATCCATGCCACTACAATTTCACGAAGTTGGATTTCATGTTGAAATCCATGCCATTGAGTGGCATGATTTTCAACGTGAAACCCAATTTCACGGAGTTGTGGTGGCATGAATCGAATTTTCCCATTTAAATTAGCCATTCTCACCTTCCACAAGCAAGGTGGAACTAAAGGCTTGCCCCACTAGCTCCCTTGTGCACACATATGAGCCTTTAAAATTTATTTGAAATTTCTGAATTTGTTAATGGGCCAAGCCCAAAATTCCAACAGTGTTAGCCCAATAGTCATCCTGCATACGATCAACAATTGGCTGTTCAGAAGTATACTCAGTGTTAACGGACTTCTTAGGTATCTCCTCTTTGATATCAAAACTAGAAATACTCGAGTTTTTTCTAAAATCTAAAAAAACACTTGTAGAGGCAATTTTTTCTCCCTGCTTAGGATCACATACAGCTGTTGAGAGTTCCATATAGCATTTCATCAAGATAAAGAATCCGATGACTTCTTTCTTGGGCCGAGTCACTTTCACAGGACGTGAAGATTTGTCTGCAGCATTCACTTTCCTAGAGGTTTACCCTTACATGATTTTTGTGTGAGACGCTGCGCCATTAGCTTTGAGAGTAGATGATGGTGTATGCAATGCAAGATGCTACTCCCATAAGCTTTGACAGCAGATGGTGTATGCAATAAGATGCTACTCCCATAAGCCTCATCCTCCGCAATCCTCATAGCCTGTGGTAAAGTCTCTTTCCTGTGAGATGAACTCCCAAAATATCGTGATTAACTAGTGGTCGCTGTGTGCGCAACACAGGAGCCCCCGCGTCGCCCCCCGCTCGGGCGACTCGGGCGGCGTCCCAGTCGCCGGCGGCACCACCCCCTTCCCCCTCCCTTCCTCCTCGCCGCCGCCGGAGGGAGCTGCCGGAAGTCCGCGCGGCTCCCTAGGAGGGTGGCGGCGGAGGCTCTCCGAGCTGCGTGCGGATCCGGCGGGGGACCGCGGCCGGCGATGGAGGTGTCGGCGGCGTGCGCGCCCGGCGAGCTGCTACGGTGGGGGCTCGCGGCGGAGGCGCCGGCGTGGAGGTGGCTGATGGCGGTGGCTGCGAGCTTGGCGTCCAGAGAAGCTGCACAGCGGAGGTGCTCACCGGTGCGGGCGGCGGTCGACGAGGCTGGTCGGCGGGGCTCCTTCGGAGACTTGGCGGCCGGATCCATCGTCCCCATGGCCGGATCTGCCATCCCCATGGGTGGATCTGCGGCCATTGGGGGCGGCCGCGCGTGGACGGCGATGGAGGGCGGCGGTCCGGCGCCTGGGCCCGTCTTCACGGCGGAGGGCGATGTGCCGGGTGTCCGCGCACCACGGATGCGGTGACGGCGGCCTCGACGCAGGGCGTGGTGCCTTGTGCGCGGCGTCCGACATTCGCCGCAGCAGCGGCAACAGTGCGAGGCGCGGGGGCGCGCGCGGTGTCAGCGTTGGTGTGGGGCGAGGTGCCCACACGTGGCGGCTGCCTCGGCGTAGGAGTGCCCTCACGCGGGGGCGGTCTCGATGACGGGCGTGCGACATTATTGCGCGACGCTGCTTGCGGCGATCAAAGTCGAGGTGGAGTTCGGCGGCATGGGCGTGTGGAGGCGCGGCGGCGGTGTCGTCTTGGATGGGCTGTCGGGGCTTTGGTGTCGGGTTTGCCACGCTGTGCGCGTGCAGTTTGGGGTTGGGATGCTCTAGGCGAAAGCCCTCGCCAGCGTTGCTGGTGGGATGACGGCGGCGTCATTGACGTCGCTTTCTCTGTTGGGGGCGTCATTTTTGGAGCTACAACTCTGCTGCAAGGGTTCTCTGGGTGAAAACCCTGTCCTCTAACGAGCAACGGCGGCGCTCTTGGCATCGTGCCCTTCTTGAAGGCGTCGTCTCTAGAGACCCAGCTTGGTGTGTGGCTTCGCTGGTCCTTGGTCAATTGCGGCTTCGTTTGGGGTTGTTGCTTGGTTGTCAGTTGACTGCTTGCAGCGGACCGCAGTGGCTGGCGTTGCTTGGCAATGGTCAGTGCGATGTGGGACTGAGTCAGATGACAGCACTCGCGGCACCGGCACCATGGGACAACTTGGCTTGCAGCGGACTGCGGCGGGTTGCTCAGCCTAGCTGTGGCCTCCTGGTGCGATACAACATCGGAAGATGGCGCAAGCGACTTTCCTGGCTTGCTGCTATGGCGGCGGTGGCTAGATGCGAGGGTAAAGCAACGAGGCGAAGTCGAAACTGCGGCGATGGCTTGGCGGTTTGTTAGAGACCCGGGGGAGCGGGGCATCCTTGCTCACCACTCCGACGGCGACTTCTGAAATGGATCCTGGGCGTAGAGTTTTGTGGCGGTTGTGGCGAGGCCCCCATGCGTAGACGTGAGAGGTGGAGTCCAACGGCGGAAGCGGCGACTGCGTGGCAGTCTACGAGTGGCCCGGATCCGGTGTTGTTCACTCTGTTGGGTGCGGCATTTGGTTGCAGCGGCATCGCGGCGAAGGATCCTGCATGGCGGCGACCCTCTTGGTGCGGTGTTGTCCACCTCTTGTTTTCTTTTTCAACGTTGGGTCACACTGAAGTTTTTTCGACGATTATAAGAGTGTGGAGTGCGGATGGGTGCTGTGACTTGTTTCGACTTTGTTGCCGTTTTGTGTGGGGTGGTTACCTTTGGGCCTCTCGTGGCAGTTTGAGTTCTCCTCGTGTTGATGACCCAATCCAACCGAGTGAGTTGAGTTGTTGTGTTCCCCGTGTTGACGTCCCAATCCAACCGGGTGAATCTTGATTTTTTCCATTTTATTTTTGTTTTCCTGGCTATGGCCTCCCAGGGCTGTAGACTTGTATTTTCTCTGCTATATCAATGAAACTCGCACTATCTTGTGCGATTCGTTCAAAAAAAAAATCATGATTTCTTCTCCTTGGTGGGAACATCAACCTGACCGCTATCTTGTGCATCGTTTGCCCCTTTGCGTGTGGGATTATCTCCACAAACTTCTCAATACCCTTGAACATCACAAACTCAGGGAGGTCCCTTGGACCCCTTTATTGGTTGAATGCCCTCAGTTGCGCTTTGGCGATCGCAACATCAAGAAGATCAGCATCAGAAAGTGGTCCCTTTCCCAGTGCTGAAATGTAGTTCAGAATAGTTTGATTTTTGCATGGATTAATCTGTTAAGAATAGTTTCACCATCATCGGTTTGTAAGACCCCATTTCAGAAGTATAATCCATCATCTACAACCTTTGTTATGTTCTTTCTTGCTCCTGTTTGTGTTTTTCAATTTGAAGGCAAGGATGGCCAGATCAACCGGGCAACGCACAACTGATAACCAGAGGTGGCGTGATGCTTCCGATCACAGGCTTAGATCTTGTAGATGATAAGAAGTTGGATCGATTGTGTGAAGTGGCAGCCAAGTCGTTAGTTGTCTTCTCTTGACAGAAAATGGGCCGAGGCACACCCCTTCCCATGTGGTAATCAAAGGCTCAACTATACCGTCAGGTTTGCATTTTTCCTATCCTTACTTTTGCCTTCATCCCCATACCACAACTAGAAAAATAGACATTAGTACCGGGCCGGAACACCCGGTTAGTACCGGTCGGACGCCCGGTACCGCTTGGGCGGTACTAAATGCGTCTACATTTAGTACCGGCCAAAATGCCCGGTAATAAAGAGATTCTTAAGTACCGGTCAGAACAACTGACCGGTACTTAATTGCTTTATGCCTACCACGCTCGTGGCTTTTCCCCCCCTTTTTTTCTCATTTTCTTTCCTTTTTTCTTCCAACAGCGCCGGCCACCACAAAACTTGAATTACACAATCACAATCTTAAAAGAGTCACAACAATCACAAGATTCCATTTCACAAGAATTAAGAATTCATTTGACAAATCATAAGAATCACAAGACTACACAACAATCACAAGATTTCATTACATAAAAATCACAAGATCCGAATTCACAATAATTACAAGACTTCACAGGCCGAATTTTCTAATCGCTCCGCCGCTGGAGGGTCGCGCCGCTCGTGCGCCTCTGGTAGGCCGCGCCACCGGCCTGCTCCGCCCTGCTCTATCGTCGGGTGGCCTGGCCGCCGCTCCGCCGCCAGGAGGCCGTGCCCCGGCCTGCTCCGCCTCGCTCCGCCGCCGGAAGGCCGCGCGCGTGGCCTACTCTGCCCTGCTCCGCTGCTGGGGTGGCCCGGCTCCCGCTCCGCTGCTGGGGCGGCCCGCCCCCGCTCCGCCACCGGGAGGCCGCGCCCCCGGCCTGCTCCGCGCCGCTCCGCTGCCGGGGTGGCCCGGCGCCTGCTCCGCCGCCGGGAGGCCCGCCCCCTACACCCGCTGGGGCTCGGCGGCCAGGCTCTGCAGTGCGCCGGTGGCGGCGGCGGCCGCGCGCGTCCCCGCCGCGACCTGGCTCCGCCGCGCGCGTCCTGACCGCTCGAGCTAAGAGAGAGAGAGAGGAGAGAAGGGAGATGGAAAGAGAGAAGAGATAAGGGAAAGGGGAGAAGGGAAAGAATGAACAAATAAAGAGCCGCTCGTGGCCACTCGTCCCGCAGATTTTTTCAGTGCTCGCGTTAGTACCGGGTGGAGGCTCCACCCGGTATTAACAGATTACTTTTTGTACCGGGTGTAGACTCTATCCGGTACTAAATATTTTGGGTGTCATTTAATACGGGCAGAAGCCACAAACCGGTATTAAATGGTCGTTGATCATTGCGTTGCTCGTGTCTGTGGAGATTTTTAGGGCTGGCTTGGGGTTCCAGCCGGTACTAACCGGCTCCCAGGGGCACTGTGCGTCCCGCCAGGTACTAAATTGATCCATTAGTACCGGACCAAAGTGCTACCGGTACTAACGTGTAGGGATGAATGAGCCGTTTTCTGGTAGTGTACATTGCTCGCTTGTCACTGCCGTTGTTTCGCCCCATCCTACAACCATTCATATCTTTAGCCTTTAGCATTATTTAATTTCAGAGTCTATAATGTAGTGTTGAGTTTTAATCCTAGGTTGAGTTTGGTTGATAGCTTAGCGTGTTTCATCCACCAGTTCGCTGATCCATATATGCATTGCCGATCCATTGCATAAACCATAGCCGCATCCCCTCTTAGAATCTTGTTTCCAAGGTCCTACTTCCAACGATCATAACTTCTCAATATGAATTCGAAATTGGGTGATTTTTTAAATAGCTGAAATTAAGAACAAGAATGAATTTATTGCTGTTCTAGACGAAGTTCAAATAAGAACAAGAATGAATTTATTTTCTAAAAATATATATTGCAAGAGACCATGCGTGAATTTTTTAGTGATGCATGTACTGGCCCTCGGTATATAAGGGGCCGGGGGAGTACATGCATACTAATTTTAGTTCCTTACTTCTAATAGACAAGAAGAGATCATGGTAAAGCGGCTTAATTTGGTCCATGCATGGATTATTGCCGCCACCAGAGAACACATGCATGCATTCATGCCTTAGCTCGTTCTCTTGCATTGTTTGTTCTCCATCGATGGATGGATCGATCGACCTGATTATTGCTTGCATTTTGTCCTCCTGTTCTTAGCTTGCATGCATATATGGATCGTCAGAGTGTTTTACGAACCTGCTGCTGGCTCGATCTGCTTTGAGTGAATTGCTCTACCGAGGAGCGAGATAGATCATGGTGGGCTGCTTTGCGTGCTTCAAGCCAGCCGCCGGTGAGGAGGAGGAGGCGCCGTCACCGTCGCCGTCAAGGAGGCGCGGTCGTAGCCTGCGGTTGTCGTGCTCGTCCGGCCGCAACCAACAAGCCGGCGGTATGTATGTACATATGAGACCGTTAATTTTTTTTTGCTCTTTCACTCTATAATGTACAAAGTATTGATTGTCCAAGTTCCATTGGGATTCCAATTGATTTGTTTAGGTTCTGATTAGGATTTCGATTGATTTGTCCAAGTTCCGATTAGGTTTCCGATTGACGGACCAAGAAATCATTGCTTGCTTTAGAAATATAGAGAAGAGATAGAGATATGTAAATTAACCCGAACGAACAAAGTTGATATAAGTATCAGATACGTATAGTTGTCCGTGCGTTAATTTGTAGGAAACTATGTGACCGAGTCGTGGACGGAGGGCTCGGTTGACTTGCATACGAGATGGACTAAGACCCACCTATCAATAATATAAGGGATCAAATTTAAAATTTAGATAGATCAAACCAAAATTTAGATAGAAATCTTATGTACGATCTAGAAATAGATATAGATTTGGAGGATCGTATAACATTGGCCCCACTTGTTATCCTCTTTATTTTTCTTTGTGCTCATCCCCTTCCACTACTAGAAAACGGGCCATGGGAACCGGCTGGAAATGGCCTTAGGCACCGGTTTTTCCACCGCTTCCCGCCAACCGAAACCAATGGCCTCACCTTAGGACACCGGGTATTTAACCCGGTGCCTTAGGCACCCATTGGTACCGGTTGGAAAGTCCAACCGATACCAAAGAGGCTGCCACGCTGACGCAAGGTGGCAGCCCCTTTGGTACCGGTTGGTCTTTCCAACCGGTACCAAAGACCTTTTTCCTTTTTTTCCCCAAATCTAGTTTTGTTTGTTATATTTATTACTGTTTATTCTTTTATAATTGCTAAACGCACTCAATCTCTACAGTACTATACGTTCATTGGTCGTTCGTGTTCATTTTCAGAGAATATTTGAAACTAACTAAAAGTGAAATGTGAGCATATAATTAAGCTAATTAGATGAACTAATATATTTATTAATTTACAAACATCAAGACATAATGTTTAAAAATATTTACAAATATACAAGTCATATTTGTAGTCCAACTACTGGTCCCCTCAGGAGGTCGATGGAAGTCCTCTATGGATGTGACCGTCGTGGTAGAACTCGCCTCTAGGATCCAAGATCTCGTTCAAAATGAATCCGGCGAGCTGCTCGCACACGGCGTTGATCCGATCAGTAGAGTAACATTCATCCCCCATTTGATACATCTATCATTTAGAAAAAAAGGATTAACATCATGTGCGTTAGTACAATTATGAAAATATACTAGTGAACGGTTTGGACGTACTTTCGTGTCTTCATCAGTAGCCTTCCCGCATGGAGTCATGATGTGCAAGTAGTCGCATGTGTAGTACCCGCACCAATCAGTTCTTTGTTGTTGTCTCGCACACTTAAGGAGAAATAAATAAATTACTCAATTTAGAATAATTTGGGATTATATACTTAACTAGATAAATTTTTATGAATCAACATACCGGATAATCCATGTTAACGTTCAGTTCGGGCCTCCATTGACCACGTCCTTTGTTATTTTTCACAAAATTTTTCCAAACCCTGCGCTCAAAGTTAAGTTTGATATTCATGAATTGTTATTAACAGAAAAAAGATTTGATTGTGCAAATTGAACTTACCTGTTCAAGGGGTGTAGCATATGTTGGATTGCGGACTTTGGATTTCTCATTGAGTCAAATACTATAAGATTGCCGGTCTCTACGGAAAGTATGAGTAAAATCCAATGATAACTGCGGATATAGATAGAATATATACATACATGCATTAGACGACTTAGTATTAATTTAGTAATATAACAGAGGATTGAGTTGACCAAGGCTTACCCAAAGTTGTATGATATTAATATATATGATTTGTAATTTTGCCTAGTCAACGAATCGTACATGTTTTGGCACGTTTCCTTGTAATTTTCGTTGAGCACTTTCTGGTTGACTAGCAAAGGAGACATGAAGCCGATCTGATGGTGCCATCCATGTTTTCAGCTTCTTTGGGTCTCCTGTCTAAACGATACAATAGAAATTTTATAATGCACACATATAATTATGTTCTTGTTAACAAAAAGTATTAATATAGAGGTAAGCGATACTTACAAAACCTAAATGGTGATGATAGAGGCGTCGAGGGCTTGTCGATGGTAAATGTGATATAAATTTTCGAAGTACACCCAGAAGTCGTCCTCCCCGCGGAAGAAATCATGGTCACGATACTTGACTCCAAACATTTTCCCTTCGTCATTCGACATTCGCAGGTACCATCTATGTAAATTAAACATCTACGTGCCTAGACTTTTCTCCTCTTCCTCAGTGACAAAAGGTTTTCCATGCTGGAATGGAGTAAGAACGGGAGCGTCAGGGATTTTCGCCTCCTCTTGCCCCGTTGCCTCCTCTAGCGTTAATCCAGTTTCAGAAAGAAATATCGTGGCCTGTAGGTCCGTCTGGAGTTGTACGTCCGTCGGGTGTAGGAGTGGCAACCCTGGCACCCGGAGGGGCTCGAGTCCTTTTTGTTGTGTGCCAAGCTGAGGAATGGTCTTGCCACATTTTTTCTTTGGATTTATCACCTTGTGTGCTTTTGTCAGAGTACGATCATAGTCCGAGGGTAAGCTTTTCGACTTTAGACTTCAATTGTTCTTTTATATATCGAGCAGTCTCCTCTTCCAACTCCTCAGCGGTTTTCTCGTAGGTTAATTTTCTTTCGACCGTTTTCTGCTTCTTCTTTGAGGGTCCAGCCGCTGGGAGGGATGCTGTCTTTTTCTCTCCTTTTTCTGGGTCAGGAGGAGTTGGAGTACTCGTGGCCCTTTGCGCCGGCGGAGACGGTGGTGAAGGAGGTGGTTGTGGGGACGGTGGTGAGGGAGACCGCGGAGATGGGCGATCGGTTTGCACAGGAGCCGTTGTGCTTGCAGTAAGTTTGATGTCGGCCTTGCGCCATAGAACGACCCCGTGCAGTGCGTCTCCCAATGTCTTCTCTCCATCCCCTCCAACGAAGTCGAGCTCAAGATCCTCATTGTTTCCAACTATCTGCTCGACTGTGACGGAGGTGTAGCCAGGGGGTATCGGCCTTCCATGAATTTTAGTAGAAGGATTCAGGGGCAGGGCTGACCCGTATGCGACATGAATGGATATATTTCTTGCTCGCACATGAAGCTCGTACGGTGTCGGCATGATGACATCGTCCACTGGATACCTCTGGTCATCTACCGCCGTTGGCTCAATCTGGGGTTGCTGTTCCGCTTGTACGTCGGGCACCGCTGTGGATGCACAGTTGCTGCGTCGCTGAGAGACCGGGCTCATCACAACATCCGGGTGCGACCCAGCAGTGCCCCTTTGGCTCAGAGCTCGCTGCACTGCCTTATCGACCCTAACGTCCATCTGAGATTCCAAGGGCGCAACCTTTCTTGTCATCTCTTCTTGCATGGCACGAAGTTTCTCTTTCTGTTCGGCTTTGCTCTTTCGGTGAGTCTTGTAAGAGGAATCTCTGGCCCAAGCAACTTTCCATGGGACCACGCCGATGCCGCGGGCTCGTCCAGGGTGTTCCGGATTCTTTAATGCCCTTGTCAGCTCATCATTCTCCCTTTGAGGCTGGAATGTTCCTTGTTGGGTCTCATCTATTGCAGCGACTAGATTGCGGGACACTTCTTGCATATGCTCGGGCACGACCAAATTTCCATCCAACTGGTTTAGTGTCACGCCATTAGCAAATAACCACCACTTGGATCTATCCGGCTAATCCCAAGTCGTCGGCCGGATGCCTCTATCCATAAGGTCCCGCTCCATCTTCTGCCATTTTTTTATTGACTTCTTGTACCCGGCAGCCCCAATGTGGTGGTTGTACTTCTTATTTGCTGCATTCACCTTGGTCTGTTCGGATTTTTCTTGGGCTTCCTCTAATAGTTTGTATTGTTTGAACTCCTCCCAGTATGGTTTAACCTGAGGAAGATCGTCCCAGTTCGGCTCCTTATCCTTCTTGATGTAATTGATGTACAACTTCTTCTTGAAATTTGCAAAGGCAAGGGCCATCTTTTTCAGGGCACATTTCTTCACAAGTTCTTGGTCAACTCCTTCAGGAAGAGTGAACATATCCTTGAGTTCTGCCCATAGCATTTCCATTTGATGTGCAGGCACGACGTGTTGCTGTTCTTCGGGTTTGCTCGTTTTCCATAGTCTTGTGGTGATCGGAATTCTTGCCCGAACAATAACCCCACATTGGTTGACAAATTTTGTGCTAGTAGCCTCTGGAGCACTTGGACAGCCCTCTGCGTCCACTTCTGTGACGACCTGTCTTCCCTCCATTTTCTTGGTTGGTCGGCGTCTCCCTTTTGACTGGCTCAACGAAGTCGATGCGGAGGTCGACTAAATTGCAGAAAAGATATGTTAATCGCAAAACTAATCTACTGAAGTCACCATGCATATAGTTTTAAGATTCGTACTGGAACATGCTGCTGTTGATTGGGCGGCGGCGCAAAGTCATCATCTTCTTCATCGGCATCTCCAGACATATTCAGGAACGAATCAGCTGTCCGAGCATCTTCTTCAGCGATTGGCTGGGTGGTGTTGGCCCTCGTATCTTCGTTTATTGCGTCCAACATGTATTGCTTGGCAACCTCGTCATCACCGAAGGGGTCCATCCTTAACTGAAACCGTAAAAATGTGTTAGAGTATGTGTCCATCCTTAAATGAAGCAGGAGAATTCAATTCTTTGAACAAATATGCGTGTTTGAAAGAGAGAGAGAGAGAGTGTGTGTGAGAGAGAGTGTATGTATGTTAGAGGGAGTGAGAGAGAGAGCGAGAGAGAGAGAGAGAGTGTGTGTTTGTGTGTTAGTGGGACAGAGAGAGAGAGAGAGAGTTAGTGAGTGTGTGTGTGAGTCAGTGTGTGTGTGTTTGTGTGTTAGTGGGACAGAGAAAGAGAGAGAGTTAGTGTGTGTGTGAGTCAGTGTGAGTGTGTGTGAGTGTGTGTGTGTGTGTGAGAGAGAGAGAGAGATAGAGAGAGAGAGAGAGTGTATGCGTGTGTGTGAGCGAGAGACCAAGCATCGGTGAGGAGACAGCGAGAGAGCGTCGGTGGGGAGACAGCGAGAGAGCGTCGGGGACAAGGAGACAACGAGAGTTAGCGAGAGACCGATCTCCGTTAAGAAGTCGTTAAGAAGGAGAGAGCGTCGTGTTTGATTTCATAATTAAGAATGAAGAATTCATAATACATAAATACATGCATGAGTTACAGAAATACACGAGTTACATGATAAATACATGAGTTACATGATAAATACATGAGTTACAGAAATACATGATAAATACATAAATACAAGCATTATTCACTCTCTATTTAAATACATGATTAAATAAAGTCTCTCTAATAACTAAATTCTATAACTAAATTATACACTATATATAATGAAAACATTGTACACTATACATAAGACTAATAATAGAGGCATGACGCAAAGATGTACTGGAAAAGTTGAAAAAGATGTAGAGCACGATGCAAGGATCTCGTGAGCGCAAGAATCGCTAAAATCGGAGTCAAAATGTGAAAGATCTGGCTAAAACAAGATTCTAGGGGCTTATTTGCAAGAAAAATCTAGAAAGGGCCTCTCTGGAATTTCTTTTGAACTAGGAAGGACTGTGGGTTAATTTTGAAGAAACTCAGGGTCTCTTTAGCAAAAGCGTCGGGGCGGCTCTGGTTCGGCTCGGATCTAACAGATTCGATCCGTTGGATTTCGATCTAATGGCTGAAACAGGGTGGGGCGGCTTGAGACGCGGCTGCTGGCTCAACTGTGGCTCGGCTCTGCTTGGGCAACGGCTCAGGTGAACGGCGGCTTGGCTAGCAGCTCTGGCGACAACGCGGCTTGGCGCTAGGCGGAGCCGGCGGCTCGGGCGGGCGGCGCTTTGCTCCGGCGGCGAGCAGAGGCGGCGGCGGACCGCTGGAGTACACCGAAAACGATGCTCCGGGGCTCGGTTCGTGGCGGGGTTAGGCCGGGGAGGGAGGGGGGGGGGGCGACGAGGAATGCGGCTAGGGGGTCCAGGAGGTGCGGCGGTGGCCGGAGGTGGCCACTCGGCGGCGAGGGGGCGGAGCCGCGGCTTCGGCAAGGAATCGCCGGCGAGATAGAGCGACAGAGAGAGAGGGGAAAGGGGGTATGGGGCTTCCTCACCACCTCACCTAGCTCCGGTGACGAACGGGCAGCGAAGAGGCATGGCGGGGCGGTGGATCGACGGCGGCTGCGCAGAGCTGTAGAGCGAGGAGCGTCGACGGCGGTGGCGCACGGGAGCGGTGCTCGGTGGCGCAGAGCTATAGAGCTAGGAGCGTCGACGTGGGGCGGCGGCGCGGCGGCGGTGGAGGACGAGGCGGCGGATCGGAGGGCGGCAGGGAGTGGAGGCACGACCCTTATATGGTGGAAGCCTTTGGCACTGGGTGATAAAGTCACCCGGTACCTAAGGCAGCCTTAGGCACCGGTTGGGTATCCAACCGGTGCCTAAGGAATGCTTAGATACCGGGTGACCTCCCACCCGGTGCCTTAGGTGCCCAACGGGCGGGAACTGAAATTCCCCTTTGGCACTGGGTGGGGAACGAAAACCGGTGCCTTAGGGTTTTTGAAATTTACTTTTGTAGATTTCTGGCGGGATGAGATCTGAAATCCCTCGATAGCTCAATGGTAACTCTGTGTAATTTGTGCGCCGCGGCCACGGTTCGAACCCGCGCCCAACCCTTTTTTTTTCTGAATTGCCTGCCTTAGGTACCGGTTGACAATTCTAACCAGTACCTAAGATTTTCTTTTAATTACTACATAATAATAAATCATTTAGGTGCATAACTAATTATTTTAATTGCATAATAAATCAAATAATTGCATAATAAATCATTTAAATGCACAATAATTCTAATTACTACATGATAAATCATTTAGGTGCTTAATTAATTATTTTAATTGCATAATAAATCAAATAATTTCATAATAAATCATTTAAATGCACAATAATTCTAATTACTACATGCTAATTCATTTAGGTGCATAGCTAATTATTTTAATTGCATAATAAATCAAATAATTGCATAATAAATCATTTAAATGCACAATAATTCTAATTACTACATGATAAATCATTTAGGTGCATAACTAATCATTTTAATTGCATAATGAATCATAATAAATCAAATAATTGCATAATAAATCATTTAAATGCACAATAATTCTAATTACTACATGATAAATCATTTAGGTGCATAACTAATCATTTTAATTGCATAATAAATCATAATAAATCAAATAATTGCATAATAAATCATTTAATTGCCCAATAAATCAATTCATTACATAAGAAATATGATAATGTTCACAAAAAATATTACAAGACATAATCATTCAACTAAGGGAATATTAACGATGTTTCGCTTTACAATCATCCCTTCATTATGATCATGACGTGCATACGGAGCCTCCTCTTCGGCTAAAAGAATACTTGTGTCAACCTCCACTGCGAACGAAGTCATATCTTTAACCTTATTGTATTCTTCTTCATCTGTGACATCGTCGACTCCCAAAATTTTTCTTTTTCCTGCCAGAACAATATGGCGCTTTGGCTCATCTCCGGCACCTACAAAACTTGATTTATTCCTGGACTTGTCCTTTCTCGGTTTGCTAGACATGTCCTGCACATAGAAAACTTGAGTGACATCTTTAGCTAGGATGAATGGTTTGTCTCGATAACCAAGCTCTTTGAGGTCTACCGTTGTCATTCCGTACCCGTCGATATCGACACCTTTTCCTGTGAGTTTAACCCATTGACAACGAAATGGAGGTATCTTCAACAGCCCATAGTCGAGTTCCCAGATCTCTTCAATGTAACCAAAATATGAGTTCGTTTGGCCACTAGAGTCGGTGGCATCTATACGGACACCACTATTTTGATTGGCGCTCTTGTTATCTTGGGCTCTTGTATAAAATGTGTAACCATTAATTTCATATCCTTGGTACATCAAGATTGAATTTACCGGACCCCTGGCCAGCCAAGATAGCTGCTCATGAATTTGATCGTTGGCCATGACTTCCTTCTGCAACCAGGTGGCGAATGTATCGTTATGATGTTTTGTAATCCATGTCTCAGACTTCAAAGGGTATATGCTTCGCACAATTTGCATGTGCTCTTCCATGTATGGAGCCACCAAGACTGATTGTTGCAGAACTGTGAGATGTGCTTTCCTCAACGTGGCATGATCTGTGGCATTTACTGATTTTATTCCAAGTGTGCCCTTTCCAATCAGCCGCCCCTCATGACGTGATACTGGAATCCCAATTGGGTAGAGTTCTTCCACTTAGTCAACACAAAACTCAATGACCTCCTCTGTGACGTAACCCTTCACAATTCTTCCTTCTGGACGAGCCCGATTACGAACGTATTTCTTTAGGACTGCAAAGTATCGTTCAAAAGGGAACATATTATGAAGGAAAACAGGACCGAGAATACCAATCTCTTTGACCAGGTGAACTAGAAGATGCGTCATAATATTGAAGAATGATGGAGGAAATATCATTTCAAGACTGACTAAACTTTGGACAACATCCTCTTGTAGCCTGCTTAAACTCGATGGATCGATTGCCTTATGAGAAATTGTGTTGAGAAAGGCGCATAGCTTTATAATTATTGCTCGAACATTAGCTGGTAGAATACCTCTAAGTGCAACTGGAATCAATTGCGTCATCAACACGTGATAGTCATGGGACTTTACGTGTGCAAATTTCTTCTCTTTAAAGTTCAGTGGCCTCTTTATATTCGAAGAGTAGCCTGATGGGACCTTGATACTATTCAAACAGTCGAACATACTTTGCTTTTCTTCCTTGCTAAGAGTGTAGCACGCAGGACCTAGATAATGACGTCCTTTATCCCTTTTTTCTGGATGTAGGGCGGCCCGTTGTTTCATATGTTGAAGATCTTGCCGCGCTTCCAATGTATCCTTTGGCTTACCGTAGACACCAAGGAAGCCTAGAAGGTTCACACAAAGATTTTTTGTTAGGTGCATCACATCAATTGCGTGGTGGACGTTTAAGACTTCCCAATAAGGTAACTCCCAAAAAATACTCTTCTTCTTCCACATAGGTGCACGTCCGTCATACTCTGCACTGATCTGCTGCCGGGTCCTTTTCCGAATACTACTTTTATATCTTTGACCATTTCAAACACTATTTTCCCACAACGATGTCTAGGCTTGGTACGATGATCTGCCTTTCCATCGTAGTGAGCATGCCTCCTCCTTAATGGGTGCTTGATCGGAAGAAATTGACGATGACCCATATACACGATCTTCATACAGTTCTTGAGGTACGTGCTGTCGGTTTCTTCTAAACAATGGGTGCATGCCCTATAACCCTTATTGGATTGTCCGGAGAGGTTACTTAGTGCTGGCCAATCGTTGGTGGTTATGAAAAGTAATGCACGAAGGTTAAAATGATCCTCTGCGTGCGCATCTCACATACAAACACCCTCCTCTTTCCACAACAATAGAAGATCCTCAATCAGTGGTTTCAGATACACATCTATATCGTTACCGGGTTGCTTCGGGCCGGGGATAAGCACCGGCATCATAATGAATTTCCGCTTCATACACAACCAGGGAGGAAGGTTGTATATACAGAGTGTCACAGGCCAGGTACTATGGCCACTACTCTGCTCACCAAAAGGATTCATGCCATCCGTACTTAAGCCGAACCTTATATTCCTCGCATCATTTGCAAATGTTGGAAATGTTCTGTCCACTTTTCTCCACTGCGACCCATCAGCGAGGTGTCTCAACATATTGTCTTGCTTACGTTCTTTGTGCCATCGCATCAATTTAGCATTCGTTTAGTTCATGAACAAACGTTTCAGACGTGGTATTAGAGGGAAATACCACATCACCTTGGCAGGCACCCTCTTCTTGACACGCATCCCCTCAACGTCGCCTGGATCATCTCGAGGGATCTTATACCGGCATGCGTTGCATACAGGGCATGACTCCAAATTTTTATACTCACCTCGATATAGGATGCAGTCATTAGGACAAGCATGTATCTTCTGTGCCTCTAATCCTAAAGGACAAACAACTTTTTTTTGCCTCGTATGTTGTCGCCGGCAAGGTGTTACCCTCAGGGAGTAAGTTTGTTACAAGTTTCAGCAACTCCTCGAAACTCTTGTCAGACAAACCATTTGATGCCTTCCATTGCAACAATTCCAATGTCGTACCCAACTTCTTTTGGTCTTGTTTGCAATCAGGGGACAACAATGTTCTGTAGTCCTCCAACATACGCTTCAGATCTCTCGATTTCTTTTCTGTTTTGCAACCTTCCTCAGCTTCGCGCAGCATCTGACCAAGATCATCTTCTACAACGTATCCTTTAGTATCTTTTTCAGGCTCACCCATTGCAGTGTCATTGAAAAAGGCATTATAATTGGCTGCAAAGTCAGGAATCCTGTCCTCTTCTTCTACATTATTATCTAGCATAATTCTTCTTTCGCTATGCTTGGTCCAAACATAGTAGTTCAGTATGAAACCACTATTGAACAAGTGACTGTGGATGGTTCTTGATGATGAGTAATCCTTCTCATTCTTACAGAATTTGCATGGACAATGAACAAAACCGCCATACTTGTGTTTCTCGGCCGCTTCTGTGAATTCGTGCACGCCATCAATGAACTCCTTTGAACGCCAGTCGGCTATGTACATCCATTGCCGACTCATCTGGGTCCACAATACATTTATATACATCATTGTAGTGTACAAATAGTTTATTCATACTACCAATTTATAACTAATATTGAATACACTATTAATAAAATTGAACTACAAAATTATAACGATGCATATGGCCTTCTGACTGCATGACTGTGTAAAAACTTTGTTTCAAACGACGCATGTGGCCTTCTGGCCTAGCTGAGCTGCGGGTCTCGAATTGGCGCAGCATGCATCTCGAATGTGGAATCTTGTAAAGTTTTGGAATTTTTGAAGGGAACTAAATAAAGCACCCTTGCATATGTAATTGATAATATTTCCATACAAAATTTGAATTCAAATATATAATTGATAATGCATATAACTATAATAAATAGATACTATTCACTTATCAAATAAATTGATACAATATATAAATACAATAATTTGATAGTATTCACATATCAAATAAATTGATAACACATATAACTACAATAAAATGCTACAACTAAAAATAATTATCACATGTATAAACTAAATTAAGTGATAACTGCTTCTTAAAACCAATTGCTAAGTTATGGAGAAAAATAACTAACTTTTTTTAAAATTTTTTTGTCTCCCCTCCCCTCACTCAGCTGCCATGAACAGTGAGTTCACGGCAGCTTGGAGGGGGAGGGGTTGGGGTATTTATAGGCGTGGCTCAAAAGCACCGGTTGGTGCTCAAAAACCGGTGGCAAACAATAGGCATATGCACCGGTTGAAGTTACCAACCTGTGCCTTTGTTGTGGGCACGTGGCGGCACCGGGTCATGGCAAAACCCGGTGCCATTGTCCGCCCTTTAGGCATTGGTTGGTGCCACCAACCGGTGACTATACTGGGGTTTTGGTACCGGGTAATGCTTTAACCCGGTACCAAACCCCTTACCTTTGATCGCCGCTGGCCAAAGGTACCAGTTGCTTTTGCAACCGGTACTGATGCGTGGCATCAGTACCGGTTGCAAAAGCAACTGGAACCTTTGGTCAGGACCTTTGGTCCGTTTTCTAGTAGTGTTCCTCTAGCTCTGCCTCACCCCGACGGCCGCCGAGCAGCCGCTGCCTCGCGCTTGCTCACCCCTGCCGGCCAAGCCGTGTGACATCCCGGGCCAAGAGCTTAATAGGATTCTCATACAATAAATTCCAACTTTGTTTTTTCGGAAGATCTCGAGTTCTTTAAGCGTGCTTGGCCTAAATTAATTTCGGGATGGTTGACTGACCGGGAAACTCTTCCTGGGTGCGCACGAGTGAGGACAAAGTGTGCATAAAATTCTTGTGTTGGTCTGTGAGGACATTTTATATTCTAGAAAACCTGCCAGATTTAAGCGGGCCCGACCTTGGGAGATGGGACGTTACAGAATTGTATTAGAGCCGACTCTCGCAGTTTCACGGGCGCGTATGTTGTAGTTGTGCAATCATGGTGCGTATGGCTGGTGTGGACCTAGAGTGGTTACACAACATGACACATGCGCTGGCACATTCCTAGTTTGGGGTTGACCGACGAGGACGTCGTTCTCTTAAGGGGTGAGAATGTGACATCCCGACCCAAGGGTTTAATAGGGTTAATAAGATGTTCATACCATCAAGCTGCAACTTCTTTTTTGGAAGCCAATCTTGTAAGAACTTTTTCCAAAAAAAAATGGCCTGGAGCAATTTCAGAATGGGTGACCGACCGGAAAATTCTTTCTGGGTGCGCACGAGTGAGGATAAAGTGTACAGAAAAGACTTGTGCTGGTTTGTTAGGACAGTCTAGATCCTAGAAAAACCTGCTAGATCTAAGTGGGCCCAGTCTCGAGGAGTCGGGACGTTACACGCCGCGAGCCTCCGAGGCGGGACGTTACATAATGGTATCAGAGTTGACTCTCGCGGTTTCATGGCCGCGCGTGTCACAGTTGCATAGACATGGTACGCATGGCTGGTGTGGACCCGGAGTGGTCACACAACATGGCACATGCACTGGCTCTGGACGGACGTGGCCAAGAGAACGTTCCCAGCTTGGGATTGACCGACGATGATGTCGGTCTCTTAAGGGGTGAAGATGTGACATCCCGACTAAGGGTTTATTATGATTAATATGATACTTATACCAACAAGTTATAACATTTTTTTTCCGGAAGTCGATCTCGAAAGAACTTCGATGTTAAGCGTGCTTGGGTTGGAGCAATTTCGGAATGGGTGACCGACCGTATGCGAATGAGTGAGGATAAAGTATGTAGAAAAGATTTGTGTTTCTACGAGTATTACAATAGATCTATGTAATATTATCAACAAAGTAATATCATCAACTTTGTGCTCATTCACTCTGTATACAGACTGTGTTGTGGTCATACGAGACATTGATTGTCTGGGATCCAATTAGGAATCTGGTTGATTTGTCGGGGTTCTGATTAGGATTTCGATTGATTTGCATTGTTTGGTTTTAGTTAGGATTTCAATTGATGAAATGCTAGTCTCACTCGCATACGAGATGAACCAACGCCCACCTGTCAATGATACAAGATGGACCTTAGGTGAAAACTTTACCCGCTTTAGTAATATACTAGCATAGTGCTCGTGCGTTGCTATGGGTAATATAATAAATCTACATAATATCATCAACACAATAATATCATCCATTTTGTGCTTGTTCTTCGTGTACAGGCCATGTTATGATCATAGGAGACATTGATTGTCCGGATCCGATTGGAATTTCAATTGATTTATGCGAGGTCTGATGATTATGATTGATTTGTCCAGGTTCCAATTATAATTCTGATTGATAAAAGACTAGTCCGACTTACATATGAGAGGGACTAAAATCCACTTGTCAATAACACAAGATGGACCAAACCAAAAATTTAGGTGGAAAACTTACTCACTTTAGTATCACACACACACTATCAACATGCCCGTGCGTTGCAACGGAAAGATATAGATGATCATAAAAAGTTATTAGAATTGCATGTATCATAGAATCTTAGTACATGCAAAATTAGTCATCAAAGATGTTAAATCTAAAAATATATTTCATAATGTATATAGCGGTGTTTTTGTTGTAATTTAGGATAGTTTGACTTATGAGAAACTTAAAAATATATGATATTTTTGGATACGGATGAACTATATATCATGTGAAAGAAGAAACCAGCAATTTTCCTGAATTATACATATCATGAATAAACAACTTTAGCTTTGTCATCGGTCAATGGCCAGTCATCCTACACGAACAACACATACACAAATATTTGTTTAAGATGCTATTTCCAGGAGCATCTGTGTTGATAATTTTTCCTAGAAAAGTAAATTTTTTTGGATGGATTAGTCTTGCACTCTTTTTTTTATAAAAAATTAATTAGTCTTGCACTCTTAGCGCAAATAAAGACCAGGGAAATTACTATTTTCTTGAAACCCAGCCTGCGATAGTGATCCACAATGCAGCCCGTTAACTTGCCTGACGTTCTTCGTTGGAATCTTCGCTCTGCAAATCGAATCCAATGCCGATTCCTTCCCCTCTCCTATTCCATTAGGGCACCACCAGCACCACGATGACATCGGGGTTGCTAGCCGTGGCAATGGCTGTCAAGCCCCAAGTGGTGCCCGGCAATTCTGCTCCTTCCGCTCTGTGAAAATCAAATCCAATCACGATCCCTTGGCATAGCTGTCGAGTGGCTGCTAGGCACAGGGATGGCGTAGGCGGCGAGGCACACGACGGCATTGGTGACCCCTGCGGCCATTGACAGCCCAGCGACCACGGCGCAGCCACTACAACCGCGAGCACCGAGAAGAGCATCCCCATATCATCCTCACGAGATCTGATCAACCACATGTAGGTACCCAGCAAAGCACGAACACCGATCAAAGCTACTACTGTCTTCCGCCGCTAGAAAGCTCTGACGGGAATCGGGTAGGGGAATTGACGTGATGGAACGTGCGGTGAAGGTGATAGAGTTCGACTCGGGCTGGCCGGCGTGTGGGCACGGTGTGGTATGTGGGGCAAATACAAGCCAAGGACCTACCGATCATTGGGTATTGGGTATTGACGGACCAAAAATAAAAGTACCACAGATACGATCTGCTCTTTAAAAATATGTATATATATACACACACATGAATGATGATTTAGTATATATATTTATTTATTTATTTATAATGGTTAGCTGCTGATGGCAGGTGACATAGCGGCGGGGGCGACGAGCATCATCGCCGATCGGCGGAGCAGCAGCAGCAGGGCTCGCGCCTTCACCTACGGCGAGCTCGCGTCGGCCACGGACAACTTCCGGGCGGAGTGCATGCTGGGGGAGGGCGGGTTCGGGCGCGTGTACCGCGGCCGGCTGGAGAGCGGGCAGGTGGTGGCGGTGAAGCAGCTGGACCGCGAGGGCGCGCAGGGCAATCGCGAGTTCGTGGTGGAGGTGCTGATGCTGAGCCTGCTGCACCACCCCAACCTGGTGAACCTGGTGGGCTACTGCGCCGACGGCGAGCAGCGGCTGCTGGTGTACGAGTACATGGCGCTGGGGTCGCTGGCGGACCACCTGCTGCTCCCCGCTGGCGAGCAGGGCGAGCCGCAGCGGGCGCTGAGCTGGGAGACGCGCATGCGCGTGGCTTTGGGCGCCGCCCGGGGCCTCGAGTACCTGCACGAGACGGCCAACCCGCCCGTGATCTACCGCGACCTCAAGTCCTCCAACGTCCTCCTCGACGACGCCCTCTGCCCCAAGCTCTCCGACTTCGGGCTTGCCAAGCTGGGCCCCGTCGGCGACCGCTCCCCGCGCGTGATGGGCACCTACGGCTACTGCGCGCCCGAGTACGTGCGCGCCGGCAACCTCACGGTGAAGACCGACGTGTACAGCTTCGGCGTGCTGCTGCTGGAGCTCGTCACCGGGCGGCGCGCCGTCGACTCCTCCAGGCCCCCCGCGGAGCAACTGCTAGTGGCCTGGGCCAGGCCCATGCTCCGGGACGGCAAGAGGTACCGCGAGCTCGCCGACCCGCTCCTGCGAGGGGACTTCCCGGAGAGGGACCTCAAGCAGGCCGTGGCCGTGGCCGCCATGTGCCTGCAGGACGAGGCGTCCGCTCGCCCGCTCATGAGCGACGCAGCCGTCACGCTGGAGTACCTCGCCGAGGCGGCGGCCTCATCGGCGGCACCAGCAGCAAGCAGCTAGCTTCTTCTTCAGTAGATGATCGGATCGGATCGGATCGTATCGTATCGTATATATAGTGGGTAGAGGTAGTGGATTAGCTAGGCCGCAGCAGATATGGGTTGGATTGCTTGGATCACACATGCATGCTCTGCTCCTGAATTCTGATGCAACAATTTGCGATGATCTATGAGCTAGGTAGATGCATGCTACCCCGGGCTTTGAGAGCAAACATGTAACAACCCACGTAATAATTACCTTGATTAGGATTAACTGAGAGATTGATATAATCATTACCACTAATGGTGGAATCATCCACTCTGTGACAGAACCGCCAAATTAAAACTCAAATTAAGCTAAATGGCCATCATTTGAACACATCAGTCACATTTGACTTAACGGTTTAATTTGACAGCTCTTTCAGAACGGACCTTCTGATCGAAACAAACACCAGTAGTCCCACGCGAAGGTGAGCGCAGGCAGTACAAACATGACGAGTACATATAAATACGATTACAATACCGAGTAGAGTACATTAAGTTCTACAAACCTGATTTAATTACATATAACAATATACAAGAGTAACTTTATTTTAAAACAAAGTCCGATATAGGAAACCTGACGACTATAATACATGAAGCGCAGTATCGAATCACACACTCAGCCCACGGGTGTGTGATTTTGTAACTAGCAAGAACTAAGCATCTGGTCCGGCCACCTCCCAACCATCCGTGCCAAGCTGGATGAATTTAGCACAAGGGCAGAAGTCAATCTCATCCTGATCTGAAATAGTTTGAGCCACAACTCTGAGTATACTAATACTCCTCAAGACTTACCCGACTATGGGTATACATAGCCCACATCTAGACATGCAAGGCTTTCTGGCTGTGGATTATTTGCAGAAAGTCATCTAAAGGTGGATTCTTACTTTCAATATTTTAGCTCACATTCTATATAAATTAATATCCTATAACCATTTGCAGAACCCCTTTCTAAAACAAACATAATAGAAGATCAATTAGTAATCTCAACATTTCCTTCAACATATACATTAATATTCCATCTCATTACTACGATACAGTGCTGCGATCAAGGTGCTCATATCCGAGAGCGACTTACGGTGAATCGATCCGATTTAACCTTGCAAGGTGGACCTAACCAACACGGCACGTATTTGCCCCGTCGGACAATACAAACCAATCATTCCCCTCCCCGCCTCGAACTACAGAACCGCCCCACCTTCATATAGTCAACCGAGCCCTACGAGAGACCACCAAAAGTAAACATATGCATCCCAATTCTCCGCGGCCACTCGACTGCCCTAAGGGGTGGGTAGATGTTCTGTACTTTCGAAACAAGGCAGTACTCGGCTTACCGGTTTCGACTACCTCCTACTCCCGGCATGCAGTTAGTACAATTCAAACTCGATCTCAGGGCCAGACAACGAACGGTCCTTAATCGACACAGATGGGCTAGACAGTTCCCGTCCGGTCTCCAATTCTTTTCTTTTCCTCCATATTCCAATATTCCATAATCAAATCATAAAGACATCCTATATCTCGCGAGTAACAGGAAATTACTCGACTTCTACCGAATCCTATTTTTAGCACGGCAAGCATAACGACATACACATACTAGTATTCCGACCAATGGAACCTAGGAATCATGCAACTAGGGTTTCATCCAACGCCTAGAAACTTAATGCATAATCAAGTAAATATATATATAACAATTCATAAGTTAAAGTAATAGGTTATACTCCGGGGCTTGCCTGCGGGTTGCTGCTCAGAGCTAGTGTCCACTAGGCCTGGGGCCGGGTCGTCACGAAACTCCTGCGGGGCTGGCTCCGTCTGCTCCTGCGGCTCCGCGATCACCTCGTACACGACTTCCTCGGTCGCGGTTTCTATATGCATGCATATGAGACAATGAGTAAATGCCATGCATATGAGACAATGAGTAAATGCCATCATGAATTTGCCATTAGAAGATAAACACTAACAAATTAACAATTTACATAAAATGACACAGGTATGGTGATGATTAACTTTAACCATAAGTGCTAGAAACAATTAGAGGTCAAATTATCAATTAGAGCATGATTTACTATAAAATAAAACACGACTAGCAAAGACATTATTAGTTGACTCTTATAATTTGTATAAATTTTACATGTAAAAATATTATTATTCCTATACACATATTTAAGTTTGGTTACATTTTATATTCATATACTAAACTAGGTCTTATGAATATGAAAATTTTACGGAGGATCACTCATGCTTAAAGTGAGCTACTGCAAAAATTTCACAATTTTTAGATTAACATATCTATAGAAACTAATTAAGCAAGACTAAACACAATTTAAATTCTTGCAGGGGTAAAAAGGTCATTTTGCCACTGTGGATATTTTTCCTCCATAGATCTTACTCTAACAAATCCAACAAAATTTATTTCACATTTTTCGCATTTTTCCTTGATTTTATATGGAATTTACAAGCTACAGCTGAAATAAAATACAAAATAAAAGAAAAATATCCCCCCTACCCCACTGACCAGCGGGCCCCACTGGTCAGTGGGAGGGGCTTCTTCCCCGCCCGACAAAGCACGCCGTGGCGCGCGGCGGCTCCCAGGCGCAGGGCCGAGCGGCCTGCGGCGGCGGCGACCGGCAGCGCGCGGCAGCGGCACGGTGGTGGGGCCCGCGCGCGCGCAGCCCTAGGCAGCAACGAGGGTCAGCGGCGGTGGCGCGGAACAGGGGAGGAGAAGCTCGCGGCGGTGGCGGCGGCCAGTGGCGAGCAGCGCGGCGGCGGGGCCTCTGGCTCGCGTGCCCGGGCACGCGGCGCTGGTGCGGTGCGGAGGTGGGGCAGGGCGGTGGTGGCGACGCGGCTGCACGACGGCGTCAGCGCCATAGCAGGGGAGCGGCGGTGGCAAGGCCGCGTTTCGGCAGCAGTGGGGCCAGGCGGCGGCGGCGCGAGGCGGTGCGAGCATCAGTGGGTAGGGCGGCCCTGGTGGTCGCGCTAGCGTGGAGGGGGGCGGCGCGAGCGGGGCGCTCAGCGTGCGGCGGCGGCGAGCAGCTCGGCCGGCGGCGGCGAGGCATGGAACGAGCGCGGAAACTTGGTGAACATGGAAAAGCAAGGGGAGCATGAGCTTCAGTGCATCACCTAGGGACGATTTGAGCCGTCAAGCGAAGAAAATGATGACCGGACGAGGGAGTTCGACGTCGAGGTGGATCTTGAGCTCACTGGTGACCGGCGGCCGCGAAACCAAGGATTCCCGGTGCTCTGGTCGAGGGGGCTCGTGAAGTAGAGGTCGAGGAGGAAGCTAGAGATGTGGAGGAACCTCGGGTACGGTGGATTTGGAAGCTATGGAGAGGAGCTCGCCAATCGGGTGGAGACAGTGAGCTTGCTCACTCTCTGTCCATGGCGACCACGGAAGAAGGAAGGGAAAGAACCGAGGGCGTGGAAGACAGTGAGGCAGGTGGCGAGCTCGGAAGGCGTCGTGGACGACTTGGCGACGACACCGGCCGGGAAAACGGGATCGTCTTCCACGACGGCAACGCATAGCGGGGGAGCTTCGGGAGGCCTCGCCTCCATTACTGCGGACCGTTGCGCACAGGGAGAAATAGTGAGAAGAGAGGGAGAGGGACTGACACGTGGGGCCCACGTTTAAGCTCCAAATTTTCATTTGATCTCTAATTTTTGAATTGTTACAATCCTTCCCCCTAAAAGAAATCTCGTCCCGAGATTTAGAAGAGAAGTGCCGGATTGAAAGGAAATCGGAAAATTATATACCTTGGTATAATTGGAGCAACTTAGGACATTTGGACTGAACAAATTCCTCCGTTTCCCAGGTAGCTTCTCGCTCTGAGTGATTACTCCATTGTACTTTATAGAAATTGCTGGTTTGATTTCGAGTGACCTGAGTCTTGTGATCAACAATTTTCACTGGATGCTCTGGATAGACAAGATCGGGCTCCACTTGTAACTTCTCTATGTCAATTATTTTGTTTGGAACACGGAGGCATTTCCTGAGCTGGGAGATATGGAATATATTATGAACTGCGGATAATTGGGCAGGAAGTTCCAGGCGATATGCTACTGGCCCACATTGTTCAATGATAGGAAAAGGGCCAATATAGCGAGGGGCGAGCTTTCCCTTCACACCGAACCATTGGACTCCTCTCATTGGAGATACCCGTAAATAAACATGATCTCCCACTTGGAACGAGATCGATTGACGTTTCTTGTCCGCATAGCTTTTCTGCCGGGATTGGGCTATTTTCAAGTTCTCCTGTATAACCCGGACTTGTTCTTCCGCCTCACTGACCATATCAGGGCCGAATACATTTCTTTCACCGGCTTCTGACCAATTCAATGGAGTTCTACACCTTCGCCCATATAATGCCTCAAAAGGAGCCATTTTGATGCTTTCCTGATAGCTGTTATTATAGGAGAATTCAGCTAAAGGTAAACACTCATCCCATTTATGACTATAGGTGAGTGCACAGGCTCTAAGCATATCTTCGAGAATCTGATTTATTCTCTCCGTCTGACCATCAGTCTGAGGATGATAAGCCGAACTGCGAATGAGTTGAGTACCAAGGGCTGCATGGAAGTGCTCCCAAAAACGTGCAACGAATTGGGTACCACGGTCAGAAATGATAGTCCTGGGTACTCCATGCAAACTCAGGATATGACTGATATAAAGCTCAGCATAATGTTGTGCCCTATAGATGGTTTTTACGGGAAGGAAATGAGCTGACTTCGTCAGACGATCCACAATAACCCAAATAGAATCATATCCTTTAGAAGTCTTGGGAAATCCAACAATGAAATCCATACTAATATCTTCCCATTTTCCTGATGGAATAGTCAGCGGTTGAAGAAGACCAGCTGATCTCAAGTGGCTCGCTTTAACTCTTTTACAAATGTCACACTCAGACACATATTTGGCAATTTCCCGCTTCATTCTTGTCCACCAAAATCGCTGCTTCAAATCTTGATACATTTTATTGCTGCCCCTGTGGATAGAATACCTAGAGAGATGAGCTTCATCAAGGATTTGTTTTCGGAGCTCTAAATCTTTAGGTACCACCAAACGATCCTTAAACCATAGAATTCCAGTCTCATCTAAATGAAAACACTTCACCCCCGGGTCATTTTCAGCAAGTCTTTGGCGAATCTTTTCCATCCCGACATTATATTTTTTAGCAGAAATAATCCGATCTCGAAGAGTAGATGAAAGGACCAAATTATTAAGACTGCCGTGCGTGATGATCCCCAAGTTTAACTTTCCCAGTTCGTAACAAAGGGTCTCATTGAAAGGCACAATAGACAGGCAGTTGCACTGAGCCTTGCGGCTCAAAGCATCTGCAACCACATTGGCCTTACCCGGGTGATAATGAATTTCCAGATCATAATCCTTAATCAATTCCAACCATCGCCTTTGGCGTAGATTTAGTTCATTCTGGGTGAAGATATACTTGAGACTTTTATGGTCCGTATATATATGAACAGGATTGCCCAGAAGATAATGACGCCAGATCTTCAAAGCATGAACCACTACTGCTAGTTCTAAATCATGAGTGGCATAATTTTCCTCATGTCGCCGGAGTGCTCTGGAAGCATAAGCAATTACTCGACGGTCTTGCATGAGGACACAACCTAAACCCGTACCTGATGCATCACAATATACATCAAAGGGTCGAGTAATATTAGGTTGGGCTAAGATAGGGGCAGATGTCAAAAGTTTCCTCAGGGTCAAAAAAGCCTGTTCACATTTATCATTCCAATTAAATTTCACCCCTTTCTTGAGCAACTCAGTCATGAGCTTAGCAATTTTTGAAAAATCCGGAACAAACCGCCGGTAATATCCTGCTAGCCCAAGAAAACTCCGAATTTCCGGAACAGATGTAGGTGCTTCCCAATTCAAAACATCTTTGATTTTACTAGGGTCAACAGAAATTCCATCTTCTGATATGACATGACCCAGGAATGGAACCTCCTTTAGCCAAAACTCACACTTGGTGAATTTGGCATACAACTTGTGTTCCCGAAGACGCTGGAGAACAATGCGAAGATGCTCAGCATGTTCTTCTTCATTCTTGGAATATATAAGAATGTCGTCAATGAAAACCACGACAAACTTATCTAACTCGGGCATAAACACCGAGTTCATGAGATACATGAAATGAGCCGGGGCATTTGTCAATCCAAATGACATAACGAGATATTCATAAAGCCCATATCGTGTGGAGAAAGCTGTCTTTGGGATATCTTCGAGCCTAATTTTTATTTGATGATAGCCCGATCGAAGATCAATTTTGGAGAATAACTTAGCCCCGACTAACTGATCAAACAAAATATCAATTCGGGGGAGTGGATATTTGTTTTTGATAGTGACAGCATTCAAAGGCCGATAGTCCACACACAACCTGAGGCTTTGATCTTTCTTCTTAACAAAGAGCGCTGGACAGCCCCAAGGTGAAGTGCTAGGACGGATATAACCCTTATCAAGCAACTCCTGCAATTGCTTCTTTAGTTCTGCTAACTCATTGGGTGGCATACGATAAGGTCTTCTGGCAATTGGTGCCGTTCCCGGTTGCAATTCAATGGCAAACTCTATCTTACGGTCAGGTGGCATGCCTGGTAAGTCATCCGAAAAAACATCTGGGTATTCACACACTACTGGTATTTCAGCCAGACTTTTGGCCTCAACCTGATTCACTGTGGATGTCGAAGGTATATGGTCCACCAGATTCAAAGTCATAGAACCATGAATGGAAGATTTAATATGCACAGATCATGAGGTAGTGTCTAGAAGAACTCCTCGACCATCCATCCAGTTCATGCCCAATATAATATCTACACTCTGAGTTGGTAGAATTATAAGGGCCGTAGGAAAAAATTTCTCTTGCAACTGTAGGGGTACTTGCTTAACAAATTGATTGTGATTAATTTTCCCCCAGGTGAGTGAATATGGTACGGCTTGGACATGCTCTTTATTTTCAGTCCCAGTCTAATGACACACTTCTTGCTAATAAACGTGTGAGATGCACCAGAATCAAAATAATACGGTAACAGGTTGATTATAAACTGAAAACATACCCGCCATCACTTGAGCTCCCTCAGGAACATCCTCTAGCGTGGTATAATGCACGCGTCCTGGCTTGAAATGAGCCACTTTTGGCTTCTGATTGTGCTGATTAGAACCCTGAGCTTGCTTAGGTGGCATACGGCATTCACGTGCAAAATGACCAACTTGACCACAGTTGTAACAGGGAGGAAAATTAGGGCGTACACCCTGTGGCTGCACCCACGTCTTCAGCACATTCTGCTGAGGCACCAGAGATCTGGCTACCCCTTGAGGTTGTGGGTACTGGGGTGGTCTATATCCCATCTGGTGCTGTGTTGGCCTATAACCTGACTGCTGTGGCGGAGGCCGATATGTGGTCTGATACTGTACTGGTCGGTACACCGGCCGATGCTGATAAGGCGCCCGAGGGGGTCCGGTCTGAATTAGACGAAACCTCTGATTTGCTTGACTAGAAGACCCACCCATTGGTGCTTTCCTCTTTTTCTCTGCTTGGTGAGCTATATGGGCGTCCTCTTGAGTGATAGCCCCATTAACCAGCTCACTGAAAGTGTTGAATTTGAACATAATCAAGCGCTCCTGGAGCTTGCTGCTAAGCCCCTGCCTGAAGCACGCTTGTTTCTTTTCATCTGTTTCTACATGATATCCAGCATATTGAGACAAGGTGTTGAAAGCTTGAGCATATTGTGTCACAATATTATTGCCCTGTTTCAGAGCCAAGAACTCATTGAGTTTCCTTCGAATAACCCCTTCAGGGATATGATGTGCCCTGAAAGCTTCCTTGAACTCATTCCAAGAAAACCGAGTGCCAGCAGTGAACATGGCTACGTGATTATCCCACCACGTACGTGCAGGACCTCTGAGTTGTTGAGCTGCAAATGATGCCTTGTCATTGTCATTATACTGATATAGAGTAAACTTGGACTCAATGGTCCGGAGCCAACTGTCAGCTTCCAGTGGCTCATCCGCCTTATGGAAAAGCGGTGGCTGAGTACCCAAGAACTCCTGATACCCAAGGACAGGTGGCTAGTGATGATTATGATTTCCATGCCACGGTGCAGCACCCTGATGAACGAGCTGACGGAGCAGTTCCGTCTGTTCATCACGCCCAGTCAACATGGCCGCGATTGCCTCAACCAAATTGGGAGGCGGTGGCAGCGCATTAGCACCATTGGGCGCAGAGGAATCATTATCGGTGTTCGGCATTCTGCAATTAATCATGAATCAATTAGTTCCAATATCTGATTAAATTAAGTAATCATGATAGCAACTAATATTCAATTCATGAAAAATGCTGAATTTAGAACACCGATTAAATAACTCAATATTTGTATCACCACTTTTATGCCCCACAATTGTAACAAGAATAACTGAATCATGCATGAGGGAGGTACAACCATTTTTGCATCAACTAGTGAATACAACATAGGCCCCAACTAACTCTCAAAATCACAAATCCTCGTGGCATAGATTTGACAATATCCCCCAAACTATACGTCCAAAAATTCACAACTTTTGCAAGCGAGTGGCTATCAAAATACTCTACAACTTTTGTATAACTCGCTAACCCACTCTTATAATGCAATGAATGGTATTATGCATGATCGTCATACGTCACCCTTCCAACAAAAATTGCCGACAATAATAGGGCATTATACGTGGTCTTTTGGTGGCAACATACGCTCTCGATTATATAATCGATTTCTACACGCCTTAACTTACGCGTTCGTTTGTTAGTGTACCTGCAGAAAGCACATGATATACAGATATATGCATATATCCACGACTGGACCCTTCGTGCCAGCACACACGAACGACCCCCATGTATCCTACGCCACATGGGTAACGCATATGCAGTTGCCCACATATTCACTCATACATCACCATCCACTATAGAGATGGCGCCCATGCGTTCAATGCTGCATGGACAGCACTGCATACGTTACCGAGGCAACGTATTCACTTCCTGTACAAATCGCCTTACGGGACACCCAAGGGTAAACGTGTCCCAAGGTACACGGTCATAACCAATCGCATGACAGATTTACATCTCGTAACATTGCCTTACGAAATGGCCGTGCTCACAATCACACGGTGGGAAGTCCGCACTCCATATCAGGCGGCAGATAGCGACAGGCTCATTTGAATGGAGCCTTATCACCTCCTCGTATGCTCATCATACGGGACCCGCACACGTATGAAACACGTGGGCTATTCTAAGGACTACCAAGAATGCTCACCTTGCTTACCTCAGCGTAGGTGCGTCGTTACAATATTAAATAAGGGTTATGCAAGAAATTAAGGTTTAACAGAAAGAAATGTGCTGGAAGTCAGTGAATATAAATATTGCCACCAATTTATAAATAACCAAGTACTATATAGGGCTTAATACGAATTTAATCGTAAAGCGCGACTGAAACGATTTTCTTTATAACCCAGAAATTCGTTTTTAATTTTGAAAATCTAGAAAATAGTCACATCCATACCACCTCTGGTGTATTTCGGCTTTGATACTAGCTGTGACAGAACCACCAAATTAAAACTCAAATTAAGCTAAATGGCCATCATTTGAACACATCAGGCACATTTGACTTAACGGTTTAATTTGACAGCTCTTTCAGAACGGACCTTCTGATCGAAACAAACACCAGTAGTCCCACGCGAAGGTGAGCGCAGGCAGTACAAACATGACGAGTACATATAAATACGATTACAATACCGAGTAGAGTACATTAAGTTCTACAAACCTGGTTTAATTACATAACAATATACAAGAGTAACTTTATTTTAAAACAAAGTCCGATATAGGAAACCTGACGACTATAATACATGAAGCGCAGTATTGAATCACACACTCAGCCCACGGGTGTGTGATTTTGTAACTAGCAAGGACTAAGCATCTGGTCCGGCCACCTCCCAACCATCCGCGCCAAGCTGGATGAATTTAGCACAACAAGGGCAGAAGTCTATCTCATCCTGACCTGAAATAGTTTGAGCCACAACCCTGAGTATACTAATACTCCACAAGACTTACCCGACTATGGGTATACATAGCCCACTATCTAGACATGCACGGCTTTCTGGCTGTGGATTATTTGCAGAAAAGCGTCTAAAGGTGGATCCTTACTTTCAATATTTTAGCTCACATTCTATATAAATTAATATCCTCTAGGCATTTGCAGAACCCCTTTCTAAAACAAACATAATAGAAGATCAATTAGTAATCTCAACATTTCCTTCAACATATACATTAATATTCCATCTCATTACTACGATGCAGTGCTGCGATCAAGGTGCTCATATCCGAGAGTGACTTACGGCGAATCGATCCGATTTAACCTTGCAAGGTGGACCTAACCAACACGGCACGTATTTGCCCCGTCGGACAATACAAACCAACCATTCCCCTCCCCGCCTCGAACTACAGAACCGCCCCACCTGCATATAGTCAACCGAGCCCTACAAGAGACCACCAAAAGTAAACATATGCATCCCAATTCTCCGCGGCCACTCGACTGCCCTAAGGGGTGGGTAGAAGTTCTGTACTTTCGAAACAAGGCAGTACTCGGCTTACCGGTTTCGACTACCTCCTACTCCCGGCATGCAGTTAGTACAATTCAAACTCGATCTCAGGGCCAGACAACGAACGGTCCTTAATCGACACAGACGGGCTAGACAGTTCCCGTCCGGTCTCCAATTCTTTTCTTTTCCTCCATATTCCAATATTCCATAATCAAATCATAAAGACATCCTATATCTCGCGAGTAACAGGAAATTACTCGACTTCTACCGAATCCTATTTTTAGCACGGCAAGCATAACGACATACACATACTAGTATTCCGACCAATGGAACCTAGGAATCATGCAACTAGGGTTTCATCCAACGCCTAGAAACTTAATGCATAATCAAGTAAATATATATATAACAATTCATAAGTTAAAGTAATAGGTTATACTCCGGGGCTTGCCTGCGGGTTGCTGCTCAGAGCTAGTGTCCACTGGGCCTGGGGCCGGGTCGTCACGAAACTCCTGCGGGGCTGGCTCCGTCTGCTCCTGCGGCTCCGCGATCACCTCGTACACGACTTCCTCGGTCGCGGTTTCTATATGCATGCATATGAGACAATGAGTAAATGCCATGCATATGAGACAATGAGTAAATGCCATCATGAATTTGCCATTAGAAGATAAACACTAACAAATTAACAATTTACATAAAATGACACAGGTATGGTGATGATTAACTTTAACCATAAGTGCTAGAAACAATTAGAGGTCAAATTATCAATTAGAGCATGATTTACTATAAAATAAAACACGACTAGCAAAGACATTATTACTTGCCTCTTATAATTTGTATAAAATTTTACATGTAAAAATATTATTATTCCTATACACATATTTAAGTTTGGTTACATTTTATATTCATATATTAACTAGGTCTTATGAATATGAAAATTTTACGGTGGATCACTCATGCTTAAAGTAAGCTACTGCAAAAATTTCACAATTTTTAGATTAACATATCTATAGAAACTAATTAAGCAAGACTAAACACAATTTAAATTCTTGCAGGGGTAAAAAGGTCATTTTGCCACTGTGGATATTTTTCCTCCATAGATCTTACTCTAACAAATCCAACAAAATTTATTTCACATTTTTCGCATTTTTCCTTGATTTTATATGGAATTTACAAGCTACAGCCAAAATAAAATACAAAATAAAAGAAAAATATCCCCCCTTATCCCACTGACCAGCGGGCCCCACTGGTCAGTGGGAGGTGCTTCTTCCCCGCCCGGCAAAGCACGCCGCGGCGCGCGGCGGCGCCCAGGCGCAGGGCCGAGCGGCCTGCGGCGGCGGCGACCGACGGCGACCCGCGCGGCGGCTCGCGGCAGCGGCACGGTGGTGGGGCCCCCGCGCGCGCGCCTCCCTAGGCAGCAACGAGGGTCAGCGGCGGCGGCGCGGAACAGGGGAGGAGAAGCTCGCGGCGGTGGCGGCGGCCGGTGGTGAGTAGCGCGGCGGCGGGGCCTCTGGCTCGCGTGCCCGGGCCTGCGGTGCGGAGGTGGGGCAGGGCGGTGGTGGCGACGCGGCTGCACGACGGCAGCGGCGCCAGAGCAGGGGAGCGGCGGCGGCAAGGCCGCGTTCCGGCAGCGGTGGGGCCAGGCGGCGGCGGCGCGAGGCGGTGCGAGCATCAGTGGGGTAGGGCGGCTCTGGTGCTCGCGCTAGCGTCGAGGGGGGCGGCTCGAGCGGGGCGCTCAGCGTGCGGCGGCGGCGAGCAGCTCGGCCGGCGGCGGCGAGGCTTGGAACGAGCGCGGAAACTTGGTGAACATGGAAAAGCAAGGGAAGCATGAGCTCCAGTGCATCACCTAGGGACGATTTGAGCCGTCAAGTGAAGAAAATGATGACCGGACGAGGGAGTTCGACGTCGAGGTGGATCTTGAGCTCACTGGTAACCGGCGGCCGCGAAACCAATGATTCCTGGTGCTCTGGTCGAGGGGGCTCATGAAGGAGAGGTCGAGGAGGAAGCTAGAGATGTGGAGGAACCTCGGGTATGGTGGATTTGGAATCTATGGAGAGGAGCTCGCGAATCGGGTGGAGACAGTGAGCTTGCTCACTCTCTATCCATGGCGACCACGGAAGAAGGAAGGGAAAGAACCGAGGGCGTGGAAGACAGTGAGGCAGGTGGCGAGCTCGGAAGGCATCGTGGACGACTTGGCGACGACACCGGCCGGGAAAATGGGATCGTCTTCCACGACGGCAACGCACAGCGGGGGAGCTTCGGGAGGCCTCGCCTCCATTATTGCGGACCGTTGCGCACAGGGAGAAACAGGGAGAAGAGAGGGAGAGGGACTGACACGTGGGGCCCACGTGTAAGCTCCAAATTTTCATTTGATCTCTTTTTTTTGAATTGTTACAATATTGGTAATTAAATGCCCCCGGGTGAATGAATATTGTACGGCCTTGATATATTTTCCACTTCCAAGCCAAGTATGTATATGTCGTTATCCTTGCCATGCTAAAATTAGGATTCGGTAGAAGTCGAGTAATGTCCTATTACTCGACTGTTACGCTTAATTAAGCGTTTTAACTCGGCGGGTCTGTCACAAAACATGTTGTAGCTACATGCGAGGTCATTTCCGGTCTCTGGTACACGCTAGCACGACGTGGAGCGCCACGTCAGTAAGAGTTGCAATTCTGTTGAATTCCTAGTTTCACGATAGCAAAAATGTACAAGCTATTTTAAGAATGACAATCGAAGAAGTGCCATTCGGGAGAATATATAGCAATAAATTAAATAACCCGCCTTATAAGGGTCATTGTAAGGATCGGATTTACTAAGATTAAATTAAGTAAATCTTGCCATAAACCTAATTGTTGGTTTGTCTTAACTAAATTATCCCTGAGTATCTCTGATCTAGAGCACACCAGGTATTTCTCATAAACACATTCACCATTGGATCAAGCCGACTTAGTCATACGAGGATGGAAAACCAAAGCTGCACAAATGCACTCTTATCTCCAGCATTTCCATATCATCTCCATTCTCCAATCAGGGCGGCAGCGACTCCCACTTCTCCTCCGCCTCCGTTTCCCCCCTCTCTTTGCCTCCTCTAGCGGCGGCGGTGGAAGGGAGTAGCGACTCGGGCTCTAGGGTTAGTGTAACATCCGTAAAATTCATCCAAATAAATCGCTGGCTAAAAATTCCATTTCAAAATCTTTTTCATCGTTGAGCTCAATCCGTTTCAAAAAACTCTTCCCGCCCGAGCTCCCAATCTCCCGAAATCATTTCCCGGCAATCCGCCATCCCGACACCAGTACCAATCACCGTTCTATCTCCCTCTTCTCCTCGTTCTGCGTGCGTCGCTGTCCGACCGGACGCCGCAGCGCGCGCGTGGCCGACCGCCGCCGCGAATCGCGCCGACGCCCCCTCTCTTCTCTTTTTCTTCTCCCCCTTTTCTTTTTCTCATCCTTCTTTCTTCCTTCTCTCTCCCTTCTTCCTCCATGCGCTGCACGCCGAGCTCTCTGCTCGACGCCGAGCGCCCCCACGCCGGCCCCCTTTCCCAGCACCGAGCCTCCCATGGACGCACCTCCCCCGCTTGCGGCCGCTGCTCGCCCATCCTGCCCGCTGCGTGCGCTGTACCCCCTTGGCCGCCTCGCCCCTCGCGCTCACCTGCGAAGCAGAGCCGACCAGGCACGACGCCGCCGCCATTGGCCACCGGCCACACCCACTTGCGCCGCCCCCCTGCCTGCCGTCCCCTCGCCATCACCTCCGCGCCACAGCGCCACGCTAGTGGACGCCCATCAAGTGGCCGAGTAAGCCCCACTGCCATTAATCGCCGTCCTCGAGCTCGCCGGCCACCACCACCGCGCCCCCTTGTTCCCCGCCTTGCCCCGGCCTATAAATTAAATAGGCCCCTCGTGCAGCTCTCGGCCACCACAGCCGCCTCCGCCACCGCGCGCCTACTCCCCCACGCCCGCAGTGCCGCCACCACCACCATCTCCGGCGACCTCCGCCCGCCGCAGTGGCCAGGCCGCCTCACTGCCTCTCCGCCCAAGGTGAGGGCAAGGATAGGATCTCCTCGACCCCCAGCACCTCACTCACCACCACATGCCCCCTCTCCACATCCACAGCACCGCCGCCACACACGGCGGAGCCGGCTGCCGCTGTGGCCCGGCCTCCTCGCTCCATCTCCACTCGGGGTGAGCGGGGGGATGGAATCCCCGCGCCTCCCTCTCGCTTTTCCCCCTAGCACCAGCCGCCGCCGCGCCCTGGGCCGCCGGCGAGGGCCACCGCCGGCGCCCTGCCCCCTCCTCTGTTTCACGGGAGGGAGGAGGAAGAAAGGGCTATTTTGCCCTTAGGCCCCTCCTTTCCTTCCTTTTTATTTATGAGTCCTTCCCCTCTCTCTATGTTCTTTTCCAAAGAAGCCCTCCATGTTTCCCCAATTTAGGAAATAACCCTCCCACATAGAATTAATTCTAAATAAACCCCTGCCCATTTTTAAGAGTAGCCTAGATATTTTCTAAAATTCCAATCAAGCCCTCGCCATCTCAAAAACAATTACAAAGAAGCCCTTGAACCCCCGTTTGACCCCTAACCACTCCTTCGACTCGTCATTTCATGCGCCAAAAATCCTCTGATTACTTCGAAACTTTACCACGCCAGTTCTAACATAATTTCGGCCGTGTCATTAGAAAACCACACAAAAATATTACTCCTATCTCCATATCTTAATTTTTCCCGATCCGAGTTCAACGGTAAAACCTTTATTTCTTTTTTTTTATAGTGTGCTTGTTTGTGTGTTCCATAGATCACGGAGTGACCGAGGAAGAACCCATCGATGAGCAGTACAGCGAGCAATAGTGCGAGGACCAGTACCGCGACCCCGAACCCGAAGGACAGTACCTCGATCCGGACTTCCCGGAAGGCTTTGTGAACGGCAAGTTCAATCTCATCCTTTGATGCATATTTTGTTCCAGTTTTATAAACACAACCTATTGGCCTGTTTTACGAAACTGCATATACTTTGACTGCTGAAAACATGGTTGGATAGCCACCCCTTGATTTGCTATAACCATTACTTGACCACCAAGATTAATGTCTAAATATGATTCATTCTATTTGGATGTTAATCGCTGCTAGAATGCTTAGGACCTTGAACATGGTACAACTCATTTTATAAAAAGAAAATGTGTGAGTGTGTGGGAAGGGAGAATGTGGAATTTTTAGAAACTAAAAGAAAGATGAGTTTAGATGAGATGGATGGCACTTCTGTGTGAATTACCAAATGGTGTGCTCGTACCTTTGTGGTTGAGCAAGAAGGTTGGGAGATATCCATCTTGTCACAGTAAGGACCGAGTTGATGTGTCATCTTGCCTAACTCAACTATCGTGCAAACCACTCAACTGTTGTATGTGGCAACGGCTTAGCATAAATCCCACTAGTTAGTCTGATAGCCATTAGGAGAGCTAAGAGCAACGGGTGATCAAGGAGAAGGGATAAGCTCTGTGTGACTTATGCACCGGTTAAATCTTGGTGATAGGTCAATGACCCCTTGGTGGATCCCGAGTTGGCTAGTCAGGTCTAGCTAAGGTGGGTAATGTCTTTGTTGGGATCTGAACCGACGCTAAGGTGATCGTGTTGTGGTACCCCACTTATGGGTAAAGTTGCACACCTCTGCAGAGTTAAAACCTATTCGTATAGCCGTGCCCACGGTACTGGGCGAGTTATGGTTTGGTCACATAACTAGTACTTCTTCTGGGAATGGTTGGGTTGGCGTGAGTTGTTTTGGAAAAGTGTCCGGCAGCTGTGTCGTGTGCTACGGCGGATGAGGAGTCCGGTAGTAACCTTTAAAATCTTGAATCATGTGTGGATCAACCCCACCGGCTATAAAAGAATTGTTTTAAGAAAAAATGGTTTCAAAATAAACCCATGCATAAAAAATTAGCTTTCCGCAAAATTTAAACCCTAGCCTCCTCCTTGATTTATCCTGTGCATGTATTCTGTTTATACCCCCTCCGTGGGTGTGATTGGACTTGCTGAGTACGTTCGTACTCACCCTTGCTTAATTTTTACAGAGGAAGATCTAGACTTTATTCCCGAGGACGTTGAGTAGGGGTTTCGTTCTGCACCCAACCTTGCCTGGGGTTAGGGTCACCCGCAGGAAGCTTCGTATGACGCAAGACTCTGATGACCTCTTCATAGTTAACATCCTTGTTTGGGTTTTAGTTGTTATCCTCGCGATAGTGGCGCTTCATTGCCCATTATTGCGTGAGTTGTACGGTGATGTATCATCTGATGTAATAAATGTGTTATCAGCCTCCTGGGACTGATATTTGTATCACATTTAAGTCACCTCTTTTGAGGGGATGCTTCAGGTGGTATCAGAGCCATAGGTTAGCCGTAGAACATGACTCCTAGGATCGATACTTTTTTCTAAGTCTTTCCACATTAGGACTTTCCTTGCTTAACCCTTTTTCCACATAAACACTCACCGCTGACTCTTGCCTGTTCCAGATGGCTGGCAATGGATGGAGTGGCGGAATCTGCCCCACAGAGCTTGGCCTCCCTAAATTATTGCTACTCAGCCTGGAACGCGTCGGAGTTGTGGACCCACCAGAGTACAGCTACCGGGAGTACGACTCCAGGGGCACCCGTCGGTGTGATATAATGATCTTTGTGCGAAAGAGCACCCGCTATTCTGACGTGGAACCCTGGTTCATCTCCACCACTGGCTTTTGCATCCCAGACACCTACAGAAAGGCCACCCAAAAAGTCCTGCGACGTATGCGTGTGGTTTACAAACATCATCTTCAGCGGACTCCTATGGGATTTTTCCGCCCCACTGAAGGAAGAGGACGCTCATGGATTGCCCGGATGAGAGGACTTGGAAGGGAAGAAGAAGAACTAGAAGATACGGTTTTCCACCAAAGAAGTGCCCTTTCCAGATCGACGAAGAGTCCCCATAATAGGAGAATAGCACACCTAAGCTAGAGCCTCTATCCCAATAATTGTGTATCCATGGAAAATGTACCCCACCCTATTGTAATAATAAAGATCATCTATTCCCTTTGTACCCAAGTATCTGTGCAAAGCTTGTTCACCCTATCTTTATTTTCAGATGGCTGAGGAAGGATGGACCTAGGGTATTTGCCAAGCTGCCCCCGGCTTCCCCAGCCTTTTGATCAATGCCCTGGAGAGTCTTGGTGTTTCGGAACGCCCAAGGTACTACAACAGGGAGTACGAGCACTGTGGTACCCTCCGCTACAGGGTGATCCTGGTTATCACCAAAAGTGACCGCTACCCCGACATCCAGCCATGTCGAGTGACCGCCACGGGGTTTAGGTACCAAGACACCTATCCCTTGGTCATCAGGAAGGCGCACCGTTATCTATGCTTTTGAGGGACACCTCGCCCCGACACTGATGAGGTCCTTTCCTCCGGCCGTCAGAACCCCAGTTTGGGAGGCTCGCATGAGAAGCCTGGAACGGCACTGCCATGAAGAGGACCCCCTGTACCAAGTGGCTACTTACCTAGCCTCCTTGGATCAGCTCTTTGACGAGCAAGCCAGCATCCTGAGGGAGCAGACCCATCGGGCTGAGCAAGCAGAGCTTGCGGTAAGAATACATCAGATCCAGGTAGCTCAAGCCGAGGCAAGAGCCGCAGCCGCGGTCAGTAATGAAGTGTTTGCCCAGGAGAGCCTTAGGCAGGCCCGGGACCGGCGTATGCAAGAATGGACCAGAAGTGGAACGCCAGTCTCGGCAATTGGGGAAAACCATGTCCTACTTGGGACGCCCATCATAGGATGGGGACCACTTTTGGGGACCCCACAAGCCCCACCCAAGAACCCTAAAGGGCCTACTGCCGCCGTTGAAGGAGAAACAGTTGAGCAACCCCCGGAAAATGGAGTCCTAGAGAACGGCAAGTAAGGACTGCTCATTCCCCTGGAGGGACACTCCGTCCCAGAAGAAGGCTCGCCCCGCGAGTAGCATGTCCCGAAGCCACCCTAGAAGGAGCCCTCCCAGCCCCTTTGGCTTAAATTGTACCCTTAATTGTGGCCTTTGTACCCGGTCGTGTAGTACGCGTTTTGGCCTTGCCCAAGTGTTGTACCCCTTTCCGTGGCAAATAAAATTATTTGTGCTTGTTGTTTGCTAGTCTTTGTGCTTGTTAATCTGTGTGCTTATCGGCAGGAGGTGGATTCTGTCTTTTCAAAAATACAAACTAAATAACCTAAACATCACCTAATCCTAATCACAGTCTCACAAAGACTCTACCCAATCTACAGATGGCTTCCCGACGCGGTTCAAGAGCCTCCCACAGTCGGACCTCTGCAGCCCCTGGCGCGGGAGGACCGCAAAATGAGCACGGCCAGGACCCTATTCAGAAAGAGCAGGAGGTAAACCAGCAAGGAGAAGGGAACCAAGGAGAAGTGCCAATGCCACCACCTCCACCTTTCGGGGACCTAGCACAGGCGATAAGCAATCAGACCCTCATACTGGAAGCCCTGACCAATGCCCTCATCAATAAGCGGTCACGAGAGTAGACCATGAATGACAAGCTGACAGCTTACTTGAGAACCAAGCCACCCACATTTGCCGGATCCAACAACCCCTTGGAGGCAGATGACTGGCTGCGTGTGATTGAAAGGAAGCTCGAGCCATTCAAATGCTAAGACCGAGACAAAGTTCTTCTGGCAGCTCACCAACTCACCGGAACTGCCTTAGCTTGGTGGGAGAATTACTGTGCCGCTGCTGAAGATGCCACCACCATCACTTGGAATGAATTTGTGAAAGAGTTCTGCCGCTACCATATCCCCACAGCCACCATGAAGCGTAAGACAGATGAGTTTCGCGAACTGCAGCAAGGAAGCATGGCTGTGGAAGCGTACACCTACCAGTTCATGGAGCTTGCCCGCTATGCACTAGAGGAAGTGGATAAGGATGAAAAGAAATATGACATGTTCAAGAAGGGATTGAACCCAGAACTCCGAACCTTGCTTACCCCTCAGATATATCCGGACTTCAATACTCTGATGAACATGGCCATTCTCACAGAAAGGGCCAAAGCTTAAGAAAGGAAGGAAAACAAGCGTAAGTTCCTGGAAAGCAAGGCCCGCCAGCAGGACCGCTTCCAGAAACCAAGAAGCTCCAGCTATGCTGCACCAAGATCTCAGGCCCCAATGCAGTATAGGACCCAGTCCCAAGTGACAGGCCCCCAGGCTCCTAACACACAGTTCAGGAGTGTAAGGATCACCGGGGTGTCCGACCCTAGAGGGGGAGGGGGTGAATAGGGTCGCTAATCGCTTTTTAACCTAGGGCTCAAACTACTTGCATAAGATAAACCTAACACGTCCTATACATGCTAGTTATGACTAAGGTTTATCTATGCTACTCTCTACTTACCCCTAAAAGACTTGCAACCTAGCCAATCCTAATCAAACTAACTAGGAAAGTAAATGTACGCAAGATAGAGTAAATGCGGAAACGTAATGCGGTAAGTAAAGAGGTAAGTGCAAGAGGGATGCAAACTCCCGAGTAGACACGGTCATGTAACGTGGTTCGGCACAAATGCCTACGTCCACGGGACACCGAGGCTCTTCCGATCACCGTCTTGCACTACGCCACCAAGGCGATGCCAGCAAGCAAAGGCAAGTGCCCCTAAGACACCGAGTCTCGTGCACCGCCACCGTCTCTCTCGGTCACCCGGCCGTAATCCACTACGGAGCTTCTCCACCAAGGAGGGGGCCTCCTCTTCCCCCGCACAAAGTGTCGTTGCCACTCCACACCAAGACGGAGGGTCACACGACGGATCAAAAGTTGCTTGCCGCAGCAAGACTTCTCTCAAGGGAGCTCTCGCAAGAACTAATCCCTATTACAAGCACTAAGCACTCTCACAAGTGTGCTTAAGCCTATATGATGTACAATGAAGCTCTATGGTGGTTGGAGATGTTCTTGGGTGTGTGTGGGATGTCCAGCAACTCCAGCAAACTTCAAATGGCCGGGGTGAGGCGTATATATAGGCCACCAAGTCTTGTAGCCATTGCTCCAACGGTCAGCAGCAAATCTGCATATCACCGGAAGAACTGATGCCTTCGGCTGAGGTAGCGTCGGTTCTTCCGATCACTCATAACCCGAAGTAGCCGTTGAACTCCTGACAGCTGACGCAGTGATCACCGGTTGAACCGATGCTTTGTACTGATGCATCACCGGTTCATCCGGTGCTTAAGAATCTTCTCCTGGGCGCTGACGTCATTGCACCGACGCAATACTCCGATGCACCGTCGGTTGAACCGGTGCTGAAGAATCTTCTCCTGGGCTCTTGACACATCTCTGGAACATAGGATGCCCAATGCACCGATGCCCCTTTTTGACCCATCGGTTCATCCGGTGCCCCTAAGCTGACTTGGCTTTGATTCCCTTCTGCCATGGCGTCGGTTCTTCCGACAACCATCGGAAGCACCGATGCTTCATGCATCGGTTCTTCGGGCTTTGCTACGCCTATCTTTTCTTTCTCTTTGTCATCACTTGAACCTAAAAGCCTGAGAATGGTTATCTTAACAATCATATTAGTCCAAGTGTTGTGTTGTCATTTGATCACCAAAATCACTCGAAATGGCATAAATGGTGCCATGTTCCTTACAAGGAGCCAGAACACCATGAAAGCCCCGCAGAGCAATGCCAGCCAAGTCACCACCAACAACAATAATGCTAAGGCCTGTTTCAACTGCCGTGAGATAGGGCATTACATTGCCAACTGCCCATATGCCAAAAACAAGGCTACTGCATCAGCCTTCTCCAACTCGGTGAATGGGCCTAAACCACCTGTGTCCGGAGCCAACCGTGTCCCCATCGGCAGCAACAACAAGGACAACAACAACAGCTAGCAGCTTTATGGACGAGCCCGCGTCAACCACATCAACGCGCAGGAGGCTCCGAGTGCACAAGGAGTGGTACTTGGTGAGTTTCTAGTCAGCTCAACTCTGACAACAGTGTTATTTGATTCTAGAGCATCACAGGATAAGCATAAAATACCTATGGTACTACTAAAAACACCCCTATTAACCCGGACGCCTGGAGATGACATCAAGTGTCAACTAGGTTGTTTACGGGTAAGGATCAATTTAAGTGGGGTAGAATTCCTAGCAGACCTAGTAGTACTTAAGTCTAAGGGAATATACGTGATCCTTGGAATGGACTGGTTAAGCCTACACAATAGCCTCGTAGGTTGTGCTGACAAGGTAGTACACCTAACCAACTCAGATGGGATGCAAGTGACTTGCCATACTCGGGGAAGTGGACCAGACCCAATGGTTTTCAGTATGGACATGAAATCCTTAGAAGGAGTTCCAGTTGTGAATGAATACCCTGATGTTTTCCCCGACGAACTCCCTGGAATGCCACTAGATCGGGACATAGAGTTCTCCATTGACCTTGTCCCAGGGACCTCTCCCATAGCCAAGAGACCCTATAGGATGGCAGCCCCAGAACTAGCGGAGCTGAAGAAGCAACTAGAGGAATTACAACAAAGTGGTTTTATCAGGCCCAGCTCATCCCCGTGGGGAGCCCCAGTCCTATTTGTCAAGAAGAAGGATGGATGTATGAGGATGTGTGTAGATTACCGTGCACTGAATGAGGTTACCATCAATAATAAGTACCCTCTCCACAGAATTGATGATCTCTTCGATCAGCTAAAAGGAGCCAAGTACTTCTCCAAGATTGATCTGAGATCAGGATATCACCAGCTCAAGATTAAGGAAAGTGACATCCCGAAGACAGCCTTTGTCACCCGTTATGGGAAGTTTGAGTTTACTGTGATGTCTTTTGGACTCACTAATGCACCTGCTTATTTCATGAATCTCATGAACAAGGTGTTTATGGATGAGTTGGATAAGTTTGTCGTAGTCTTTATTGACGACATACTCATCTACTCCAAAAGTGCTCAAGAGCATGAACAACACCTAAGAGTGGTTCTGGAAAAGCTAAGAGCACATAAGCTATATGCCAAGTTCAGCAAGTGAGAATTTTTACTTGAGAAAGTAGCTTTCCTTGGTCATATTCTGACTGCAGAAGGAGTAGCAGTCGACCCCGAGAAAGTTGAGGCAGTTTCCAATTGGCAGCAGCCAACCAATGTTAGTGAAATCAGAAGCTTTCTTGGATTAGCTGGGTATTATCGGAGGTTTATTGAAGGATTCTCCAAGATCGCCCAGCCCATGACAGAGCTGCTTAAAAAGGAAAAGAAGTTTGTTTGGACGGAAATCTGTGAAAGGAGTTTACAGGAATTGAAGAGAAGATTGATAACTGCCCCGGTACTCACCTTACTGGACATTCATCAGGATTTTGTCATTTATTGTGATGCATCCCTACAAGGACTAGGGTGTGTACTAATGCAAGACGGGAAAGTTATTGCATATGCTTCCCGCCAACTCAGGCCTCATGACCAGAACTACCCAATACATGATTTGGAGTTTGCAGCCGTATAGCATGCCCTCAAGATTTGGAGGCACTACCTGATTGGAAACAAGTGTGAAATATACATGGATCTTAATAGCCTGAAGTATATCTTCACCCAACCAGATCTAAACCTCAGGCAGAGAAGATGGTTAGAACTGGTCAAGGATTATAATGTGGAAATTCATTACCACCCTGGTAAAGCTAACGTGGGTGATGAGGACACGCCGAGAATGTCCGGGAGTGTGTCCGATCTTTCAAGGTACTTACAAATAGTTTCACTGAATATTTCTTTTAATCCAGTTCACTCAAGAAAGACTAAAGAATAATGTATGAGATAATCTAGTACTGTTGTCAAGCAATGTATATGACTCAAACTACTGCAATAGAACCTCGATCCAGGAACTAAAAAGCATAGTACTATATATCTCGAGACAAGCAAAGAACAATAGTGTGATCTATCTCAAGTCTCAAGTCTGACCAAATAATAAAAGGACTGAAAATAGTAATAGTACTCCTCGGCAGGATAAACCAACTCCGTTCGGTAGCTAATATTCACCAGCGCAGGAACACAGATAAATATAGGATCAGCTTCCTCTTGATCAAAGTCAACCACGACCAGAGTAATAGAAATAATATCCAAATATTCCTTTGACAAATCAAAGATGAGCTGTAGCAATATAATCTATAGAAGGATCGGCTTACAATGAGGGATGCAATCTAAACCCTAGATAATTCTTCCACCCGCGGCCACGACGAACCACGATCAGAAGATGGAGATCCACTGAAGAATCCGGAGCAGCGCACCCAGGAAACAATACTGATCATGCTCCCAATCACGATCCAGAAGAATCAGTAAGTTAGATGAGATCGGACGGCGTCTCGCTGTTCGTAGGAGGAACCCTAGACGAGAGGCACAAATAAAATCCAATCTAATCTCCCTACATGCCTACCCTGGGATTTTTATCAATGTGCACGCAGGCACCCTGGACTCCACGGCCCATTAACAGGCTCGGCTAAAACAAGTCCACGCAGGCACCACACCAGGACTCCAAAACCACTCGACCATGCCTAACTCACGTGTAGAAGTATCTCAAACCTAAGTACGTGACATAATAACATTAAAATAATTGTAACATGCAACTAGTAATCTAATAATATAAAAATGTGGCCATATGCAAATCACGCATCTCTCGGCATCATGCTTGTAGCTACTTGTATATAAGGAAATTACCACTTTTCCCCAAGTATTTCTCCAAGGCAATAGAAATTCAAGTGACGTCAACATGCATGGAGCCGATGTATATATATTTCCTTGGCTTCCTTTTCTCTTCTATTTGACGCAATACAGAATCTCTGAAAATGATATTGGATGAAATAATTGAATCATTTTTCTCATCCAAAGAGTTGCTGCCTGAATTATTTTGTCCAGCCATAGGCTCATCAGTATACCTGAAGCTCTAATTACCAAATGATGGGGACGTGGGTTGCCGATCTTCCGCCAGGTTCTGGAAAACTCTCGTTGTAGGCAGAGCGAGACACACCGATCCGGCTTTCAGATCCTAAGACCCGAATCCAGCAATCTTAGCACCACAACTCCTCTGGTTATCAACCGTGTCACAACCCGGTTGACCTCGCCAAGAAGGCTAATCCCTGCAAGCGCAATGAAGAACATAAGCAAGAATTCAAAAGAACGCAGCTCAAATGAAGTGACTCTACAGATGAATAATTAATCTCACGAGTTGGGGTTTCTCAAACCGATGAACGGCGACAACTGTTCTTGACAGAATGAATCTAAACAAAACTCAAACCCTAACGATGTGGCGGCGGCTGTTAATAAAGACCCTAGGGTTGTCGAGGGACCCCTGGACGCGCCCCTATTGGGCTTCAACACGATACACGGACCATCGGCCCAAAAACAGTGACGCAGCACCGGGACAGATTCTGGATGTCAACTTCCTCGGACGATTCTTGTCGACTCCGGACGAATTTGGGCCTGAAACCAGTGCTATTGGAAGCATCTTGGAATTATCTTTCCCACCATATAAAGTGCTCCCAAATCCGAGCCAGTATGTGACCGTGGAGCCCGTTTTAGTGCAGACTGCTCCTGGACTCCGAAACGGACTCAAAGTTGACTTCCATTGGGCCTCCAACTTGGGTTGGACGCCCTTGCTGGCCTCCTAAGGAGGTGGCCAAGGTGGAGAACGTCCAAAAGACTCCTTGGTGTGTCTCCCATCTCCTTTGGGGGTGCTCCAATTTGGGCTAGGATTTCAAGGATGAACAACAAGCCCATGACGACGATGTAGCTTCCGGCAAAAACAATGGCAGAATGTCTTGATGATTTGAAGACCTTGCCGACGAGATATTGAGGTGATATCAGATCTATTTGAAAGCTTATCAAATAAGCTTTCCATCAAGTGCTCATTGACCTCAATCACACATCGGATGGATGAGTTACGGCCTTGCCATTGAAGCACTATTGGGCGGCCGACGAACCGAATGTTGGACTTTGATGAGCTTGCACTTTGAAACACATTTGTACCTACAAACAAATAAGGACATGTACATGTGGAACCAAGTGAGTTGTACCAAAAGTCACTAAGCAAATGTGTAAACGAGCTCATTTTATCTTTAACTTTCATGGGCGTATCTATAGGTGTCGTGTCCTCATCACATGGTAGCAGATGCATTAAGCTGGAAACCTTAGGGACCCAAGGATGCCCATCTGCAAGAGGAGATGGCATGATTGAATGTGCACATTGTCCCTTGAGGCTCCAGCCACAAGCTGAGTGTTCAACCTACCCTGGAGGACAACATCAGAAAGGCCCAAGGTTTGGACAAGGATTTAATGAAAATCCGCAAACGTACCGTAGAGAACAAAGCACCGGATTTTCGAGTGGGCGATAAGGGAACCTTGTGGTATAAAGATATGATTTGTGTGCCCAAAGAAGGGGACTTTCGGCAAATGATCATGGGCGAAGCACATAACTCGGTATATTCCATTCACCCAGGGTCCACCAAAATGTATTTGGATTTAAAACAAAAGTATTGGTGGAATGGTATGAAGTCGGACATTGCCCAGTTCGTTGCTCATTGCGACACATGTCAAAGGATCAAGGCTTAGCATCAGAAGCCAGTAGGATTATTACAACCCCCTACCTATCCCATTTTGGAAATGAGATGAGATAGGAATGGATTTTGTGGTAGGATTGCCCAAGACCCAGAAAGGTTATGATTCCATTTGGGTAAACAACTGTGCTCCTGAAGGCATGAATCTTCATAAAACAAGGCGCTCGTTGTTGATCCAGATAGGTTTCTTCTTATTCCGAACTTGTGCTCCTGAAAACATAAATCTTCGTAAACAACTATGGAGCTAGGTTAGTGATACAAATATGTGAGTAAGAGGTATAGTTTTTCTTCTTTTATAAGTATAGTTGACTGTCATATTTCGCACTTAACGACCGTCAACAACACCCCCAAGCTAGCCTTTTGCTCATCTCGAGCAAAACAAGGCGCTCGTTGTTGATCAGGAGTTGCTACAATATTGAATTTCCAACTCATACTTAAGCACAACCGAATGCTTCTTACCTTGATTTTGAATAAGTTGGCCTTTGTTGTTACCTCTTACCTTACTCTTGTGGAGCTTATAGCTTCACCTCATCTTTGGCGGTTGAGAGTCAGAACGGTATCATAGAGTGCTTATATTTCTTTCTCTTTAGTTCAACCGTCAATCCGGAGGTTTTGTAAAGTTTTTCAAAAGAAATCTATAAAGTTCCTCGGATGATCTCTCGGATCGCTCAATGTGTATAATTCCTCACCAAGGCTTTTTATTATGCCTTTCTTCCTCATCCTATCTCTAATGGCTGTTTTTGTGGAGCTGTAGGTATGGAGGATTTGAAGGCATACCTGCTTCTCATATTTCTCTAAGTCAAAGACCGGATCCAAAGGAGAAACAAGTCATAAACCTTAATCAAGATGTGTAAGTGTGTGGATATTTTTGGTGGATGGTGTATGAACTCCTTTGTATGCACCATCTTCTCTTTTTCATTCTTTTTGGATAAAGGGCTATATTTTTCTTCTTTTTTTGACATGCCTAAGCATGTGGCATACCTTCTTTGGGTATGCATCTTTTTCTTTTTCTCTCTTTTTTTTGACATGCCAAAGCATGTGGCATACCTTCTTTGGGTATGCATCTTTATTTTCTTTTTGCATAGCCCCATATCCTTGACATATTTTCGAGAGAGAGGTGTCATACATGGACTTGGAGTTTTATTTTGTAGATGGATGAATTTTTACTTACTTCTAGTGTAGAAGCATAGCATGTGGTGGAAACATGTACGTGATCTTGATCATGGGAGTATGAAATGAATCTCACTAAGGGTCACAACAATTTGACAAAGCTCAATGAGATAGCAAGCTGCATATGTGGAAGATTTTGCAATGAAAAACAACATATGACTTTGGATAGGAATTTTCATATCATCGAGGAACTTTATTAAATTTTTGTGTTTTCAAAATTAAATACTCCGGATATCAAGCATCACATAAGAGAAGATCATAGGCACTCTACTTAACCATATCATAGCTCACAATAATTTAGATTTGGATCATGCTTTCTGCTACCCACAAGTTTCAAGTTTAAGATTTTGAACTTTTTAAGCCAACAAACCCAAAACTAGGTAGAGCATAAAGTTGTAACTAAGCATCTGAAGAAAATTAACAAAGCAACTATTCATCATCTCAACAAGGAAAACTTACACCATGCTTACTACACATATTAAAGAAATATTTTTGGTGTTTTCTAAGTTTTACAAATTTTTATTTGTTTTTAGTTATGCAAATTCTTATGGATTTTTCTGATTTTGCAAATTTTTATGGGTTTCATGCAAGGTTATTGTTGACGCAAAAATCAACACACTGGAATCCGAGGGCAAGTGTTCGTCAAGCACGGAAAAGTCAACCAAGCATGCCAGTCAATTTGACCTGAAATTGACAAGAAAGAAAACAAAGTCAAATTCGAGAGCGTATTGGCTGGGATTCCGAATATCTCTCAGATGGGCGTATCGGCAAGCTTTGCCGATACTATAGATGACAAAAGATATTAAATGCAAGCGCGTAATAAACGAGCGTATCGGCAGGATCAGCCGATACACTAAACGATAAAACCGGCTTTGAACAACCGATCGTGTATGTATGACAAGATCTAAACTACGAATGTGTAGCTCAGATGATGTAAAGCTAAAAACAGATCTAAAATGGCTTTTGAGATAACAAAAGTGTCACTCCAAGACCTAAAGCCGATCTAGTATGTTTTTAGATGTGATAATGGCCAAAAAGCATAGGAAAACCTACAAATCTAGACGATATCGATAATTGGTGAATAAATCTAGACGAGACGACAGCGATGCGCCCGGAAGTCAAAGCCTAGATAAACTCGATAACTTTTGAATAGATTTGAACGAAGCCACAGCGATGCACCCGATAGCTAAAGTTCAAATATACTCGGTAAAACGAAAACTCACCAGCAAATCAAGTCACTCGAATGTGAGGCGTCCTTGATCAACTTGAAAGAACTCGTCGAAAAAAGAAGAGAAAAGGCGAAGTCGTCGAAAAAGTGCAAAGGAATTGTAAATTTTGTTGTATTGGATGTGTATCAAGTTTTTTCGGTCCCTTACAACTGGTATATATAGCCTAGCGCTATCAAGTCCTAGCTGATTACGGCAAACATTATTTGATCCTAAAGAAAAGACTATCTAAAAGATAAACTACTTAAAATATTACAACCGAATCATCAAGATTTTCGTAGAGTCCGGATCCTCTTCTCCTTCATTGACTTCATTGTCAACTCTCCATCGGCCGAGCACCAAAGCGGACTAATCAGCATCTTCGTAGAATATTCTCCTGGTACATCGGACGGACTCCCATCGGCCGATTCCAACTCTGTGCATCTTTTGGTTTTTTTTGAATCGGCCACCTTTCCTTCACCGAAATTACCTTACTTGACACGTGTCAAAAAACGGTGTCAACACATGCCCCCCAATTTCGGAGTAAAAATGTCCTTTTTACTTTGAAATTAAACTTTTGTCATAATTATGCTGCCAAACGGTCTTTTCACTTACTGTAGCTTTGCTTCCCGTGCGGGTGGCGAGTAAAAATCTCTCCTTTGCCCTTAACCCTTCATCTTCTCGCCCGCACAATGGGAATCTGCCGATTCACCTTCCGTCTTTTTACCCCCGTGTCCCTCGATTAGATCCAAGAGTAAAGGATATGTAGGGGCACGCAACCGATTCACCTTCCCTGCCTTGGGCTATAAATCACCCCATCGGCACTGTATTCTCTTCATCGGCCAAAGCTTTCTTTGCCTTCTTCTTCTTCCAGCCCAAAAAACCCTAGCCTCCTCTCCTTCCTCAAGACAGATGGCCAGCAACAAGTGCATCGGTGAGGGTTCCTCCGATGCTCCTCCGCCGCTCCGCCCCCATCTGGGGTAAGTCATTATTTTCTTCTCTGTCAATGCTACATCTCTGATCTGCTTTTGACCATCAGCTCTTCTCTGTAGATACGCCGCCATGGAACTCCCCCCAAACTTTCGGATCCTGGATGCAGGCACCCAGGAGTACATCCGCGACCTCCTCCGCCAGCTCAACGAGGTCTGTAGCGACCTCGACCGGGCACGGACGGACCAGGTCATCATCCGCGGCCAACTCACCAGCGCCGACTCCAAGGCCGCAAGTAAGTTTTAGAACTATGTCTTCTTTAATGACCTTCAGATTTTCCACTCTAATCCCTTCCTCTTTCTTAGAGCTGGAGGCACAAGTCCAGTCTCTGCTAGACACCGCCCGAGTCGCCATTGACTTGGTGAATACGAGGGGGGAAACCGTCGCCGCACGCCTCCAGAACATTCCAGCCTGCGTCACCGAGGTCGCTGAGTACGGGGCTCACGAGGGCGCCGCCAGAGCCATCACAATTGTCTCCACCATGTCCGGGGCGGACTACCGGCAATGGGCGCCGGTCTTCCCCGAGCCAGGACCACGGCGCGATGCCTTCGAAGAGCTTGTTGAGGACCTCTACTACCCTGCTGATGCCGTCGCCCATGACGTCAGCTCGGAGGGGGTCATTAGCAACCTCTTCAGGGAAGAGTCAGACTAGGTTGTAGCATGAAACAGCCTATTCTAGCTTTTGTAAATATAATCAATGAATGGCTCCCCTTGTTGGCTCTTGTCTACTGTCTTTACTGTATTTTCATTAATTTCTGTCTTGCAATCGCTCCAAATATACCAATACCTTCTTGCTATCACAATCGAACCAGAAAACCATGTCAAACCTAAACCATGCATCTCTGGATTAGATTTTTTGATCTAAGGGTGATATATGTCATATCGGCCGCGAAAACACTTGAACGCATTACGATACGATCAAGCCTTTTCTTATTTTTCGTGCTAAAGGCGATACACTCTCTGCATTGGCTATCTTGAATTCAACCGATCTTTTTACTTAATCAGCTATGCATCTACCCAAACGTTTGGGTAATATTTCTTCAGATACTTCCCATTAAGAGCTCTAGAATACTCTTCCCCTTCTAGTGTCTCTAAAATATAGGCATTGCCAGGGACGCATCTGTTTACTCTGAATGGTCCTTCCCACGTCGGCGACCACTTGCCAAATTTTGAACTCTTTGTTCCTATCGGCAGTATCAACTTCCAAACCAATTCCCCTTGCTCAAAGGTTTTGGCTTTTACTTTTTTATCATACCATCGGCTAACTTTGGCTTTATTTACCTCAACATTTATGAGAGCCTTCAGCCGATGGCCAGCCAAATCCTCTAATTCATCTTTCATCAGAGCAGAATATTCATCGGCCGTCAATTGATTCTGAAACGTGACACGCCGTGAATCAAGTTTCAACTCCCATGGGAGAACAGCTTCATGTCCGTATACCTAATGATATGGAGACACCTTTGTAGCACCATGACAAGCCATTCTGTATGCCCATAAAGCTTCATGAAGTACAGTATGCCACTTTCTAGGATATTCATCAATCTTTCTCTTGATCAATTTGATGACCCCTTTATTAGATGCTTCTGCCTGACCGTTAGCTTGGGCATAATATGGTGAAGAATTCAGCAATTTAATCCCCATTACAGTAGCAAATTCCTCAAATTCATCTAACATGAACATAGTACCTTGATCGGTCATAATGGTCTGTGGAATACCAAACCGATAGATAATATGTTCTTTGACGAATTCAATCATCTCTTTTGATGTAATATTTTTCAGAGGAATTGCTTCAACCCACTTGGTGAAATAATCAGTGGCCACCAAGATAAAATTATGATTTTTATTGGATGGAGGATATATCTGGCCGATCAAATCAATTCCCCACCCTCTAAACGGCCACAGCTTAATTATGGGATTCATGGCTGACGCAGGAACTCTTTGCACGCTCCCAAACCTCTGACATTCTTGGCAACCCCTGTAATATGTGAAGCAATCTTCCAACATCGTCGGCCAAAAATATCTGTTCCTCCTGATCACCCATTTCATCTTATAAGCTGATTGATGGGATCCACATACACCTTCGTGAATTTCACCCATTAACTCCTTTGCTTCTTCTTTATCGATGCATCTGAGCAAAACTCCAACAATCGTCCAATAATATAAATCTTCCTCCAACAATACGTATTTGATTGCCTGGAATCTGATTTTTCTGTACACTTTCTTGGATGGATCATTCAAATAATCAATAATCTCTTTCCTCCAATCATCGGCTATTAATTCCAAGGCCATTATTCCTTCCATCGGCCAATATCCTGAAGCATTCTGAGCCAGCTGATTCGCATCACTGTTATGAAATTTGGGAACATGCTCGATGGTTACCCTCTTGAATTCTTTCAGCAGCCGAAGACATTCTTCATGATATAATTGCAAAATATCATCTTTGCATTCATACTCCCTAACTAACTGATTAATCACTAGCATAGAATCTCCAAAAATCTCAATAGCATCGGCTTTGATCTCTCGAAGTAATTGAATTCCCTTGAGAATAGCACGATACTCAGCTTGATTATTGGTTGCAGAGGCTTCAATCGGAAATGAGAACTCAAAATTTGTCTCCCGAGGGGAAATCAGCACCACACCAATTCCAGAACCATTCCCACATGAAGATCCATCAAAGAATAAAGTCCAAGGAACAAGATCTACCATGTTTAGCTCTGTTCCATAATGTTGCATAATAAAATCGTCTACGGCTTGACCCTTAACTGCTTTAGCCGATTCATATCTCAAATCAAATTCTGACAATGCCAAAATCTATTTCCCTATTCTCCCTTTTAAAATCGGCAATGAGAGCATATATCTAATAACGTCATCTTTGCTCACAACAACACATTCGGCCGATAATAAATAATGTCTAAGCTTGGTACAGGAGAAGTATAAGCAAAGACACAATCTCTCGACAGGAGAATACCTGGTTTCAGCATCCAGCAACCTTCTGCTCACAAAATAAATAGCTCTTTCTTTTCCTTCAAATTCTTGAATAAGGGCCGATCCGATAGCACGTTCATCAGCCGATAAATACAATTTAAACGGCTTGTGCTTTTGGGGAGGAACCAACACCGGAGGATTTACCAAATAATGTTTGATTTCATCCAATGCCTTCTGATGTTCCTCTCTCTATACAAATTCCTGATCGGCCTTCAACTTCAGTAAAGAACTGAATGGCTGAATTTTTCCCGACAGATTACATATAAATCTTCGAATAAAATTAATCTTGCCGATCAATGACTGAAGCTCAACCTTCGTTGTAGGGGCTTCAACTTTGTCTATAGCTGATATAGCTTCTGACTAATTTTAATTCCTCGTTCATGTACCATAAAACCCAAGAATTGGCCAGCTGATACACCAAAAGCACACTTGTTTGGATTCATCTTCAAACCATGTCTCCTGGTGCATTCCAGAGCTCTACGCAGATCGGCCAAATGTTCTTGGTGCCCCTTTGACTTCACAACCACGTCATCAATGTATATCTCCACAATTTTACCGATGAGTTCATGAAAGATATAAGTCATGGCTCTTTGGTACGTAGCACCGGCATTTTTTAATCAGAAGGTCATGACTACCCACTCGAATAAACCGAGATGTCCTGGACATCTGAACGCAGTCTTGTGCATGTCTTCTTTTGCCATAAAAATCTAATTGTATCCAGCATTGCCATCCATAAAACTGATTGTATCCAGCATTTGTGCCCAGCAGCAGCATCTACTAACATATCAGCTATTGGCATAGGGTAACCATCCATCGGCGTAGCTTTGTTGAGATCCCTGAAATCAATGCACACTCGTAGTTTGCCATTCTTCTTGTAAACAGGAACCACATTAGAAATCCATTCGGCATAACGACACTGCCGAATAAAATTAGCTTCAATTAACCGTGTAATCTCGGCCTTTATATCTGGCAACATCTTAGGATTACATCGCCTCGCTCCTTGTTGATATGGCCGATATCCCCGGTTTTATAGGCAAACGATGTTCCACAATAGATCTATCCAAGCCAGGCATCTCATAATATTCCCAAGCAAAGTAATCTTTGTATTCTTTTAATAAACTCTTCAATTCTTGTTTGTATTTGGGATCCAAATTGGCACTAATAAACGTCGGCCTTGGTCTATCACCATCTCCGATGTCAATTTCCTCTAGTAAATCGGCCGACGTAAACCCATGCCCCAACTTCCCTTCTTCCTCTAGGAACTCATCCATCAGGAACTTTCTGAAGAACCGACTGCTTGGATCAGTGTGGAACTGTTACTGGCCAATTCACCATCGGCCTTAGCCTTGACACGCCAGACTTGTGACTTGACTCCTTTCTTGTTCAAAGTCTGTTCTTGTTCTTTTTCAATGATTTCCAGCTGGCGTAACCTCTGAATACGTTGCTTCTGAGACCTGGTCAAACCTCTTGGGCACCCTTGAGATTGATCCGTGCAATCAGGCTCATTTTCTGGATCTCTTCGCATCGGCTGATCATCTTGCACTCTGTCATCGGCCACCTGTTCTAGCCGATCGTGTACAGGCATTCTTCTCCCAGCAGGATCACGTAGCATTGTCCTGCCCCCCAGTCGATCATGCACTGATATCCTTTATCCTAGCCGATCATGCACAGGAGTGCGCTCACGCCGATAGGGCTCATGACGTGACTTTTCATATGATCGGCTGCCTTGACCATTGCATTTGGGACAATCATATGCCGATGGCAATGTCAACCCTTCTTCCCAGCAGTAGACAAAGAAAGGACACCTCCAATGATCTTGCTCGCGTCGCTCCTCTTCTTCTCTACACTGCCGCCTTTCACGATCACGCTGAAACTTGTTCAACAGCATTTGAGACGTTACACGTCTACGTGGTGCCGATGAACGTTCAGCATCCCTCATCGGACCTTTTCCTTTGACCTCATCGGCCGCTATCTACGCTTTAGGATCAACAGCTCCAGATTTCTTGGCTGATGATGACGTCAGAATCTTAGCTTGAGAAGAACCTTCATCTCTGGCCACATCAACCATGTTCGTGGCGAAAGGATGTCCGTCGACCTTCATCGTCTTCTTGGGAGCCTCAAACTTCAATCTCCCTTATTCGAAAGCCATCTGAATCTGCTGTCGGAAGACCTTGCACTCATTTGTATCATGCGATGTGGCGTTGTGCCACTTGCAGTACTTTATATTCTCGAGCTCGTCCTCCGATGGAATCTTGTGATATGGCTTCAACTTGATCAATCCTTCTGACAATAACAAGTCAAAGATCTTGTCGGCTTTGGTGATGTCAAACCCATACGACTCAGGCTCTTTCTTTCCAAACGGACAGGTCACTGGCTTCTTGCTGTTCTGTATCCACTCAGCCGACGCGACCATTTCTTACTCCTCTTCAGACTCATCATTAGTAGAATATTCCACATAGTTGATCTTCTTCTGAAAGGGCTTCTTGGGCTCGTAGGATCGAGTCTCTCCTGTCATCCGACTTGCAATCTGGTTAATACTTTCAAACTCTTGCGATGCATATTTATCTTTAATGTGCGGCAAGAGTCCATTAAATGCTGCATCGGCCAACTGCTGATCGGACAGAACCAAACTATAACATCGGTTCTTGACATCTCTGAATCTTTGGATAAAAACAGCAATCGATTCATCATTTCTTTGTCTCAAGCCGGTCAAATCAGTCAACTTTAATTCAGTAATCCCAGAGAAGAAGAACTGATGAAATTGTCTCTCTAGATTGGCCCAATATAATATGGAGTTTGGTGGCAAAGTGGTGAACCAAGCAAAGGCCGATCCAGACAAAGACAAGGAAAACAAACGGACTCTGAGTGCATCCTGGTTGCCCGCTTCTCCCAACTGTAGAAGGAACCTATTAACATGTTCCACCGTAGAAACTTCTCCCTGCCCTGAGAACTTCGTGAAGTCAGGCATCTTGTACTTGTGTGGGAGAGGAATCTGATCATAAGCCGGAGGAAAGGGAGTCTTGTACATAACGGACTGTTGTTTTGGCCTCAAACCAAACTGCTTCCTCATCACTTCAGCTATCTTTGTGCTCCAATCAATTTGCGGCTCAACTATTGGCATTTATTGAGGGGAAACCGTGTTCGCCGCATTGGTCATCATCGCAAGTTGCTGAGCTACATGACTCATCGGCTGTCCAGCTGATTGCATCTGTTGGGCTTGCTGAGCTATTGTAAGGATCACCGGGGTGTCCGACCCTAGAGGGGGAGGGGGTGAATAGGGTCGCTAATCACTTTTTAACCTAGGGCTCAAACTTCTTGCATAAGATAAACCTAACACGTCCTATACATGCTAGTTATGACCAGGGTTTATCTTTGCTACTCTCTACTTACCCCAAAATACTTGCAACCTATAGCCAATCCTAAACAAACTACCTAGGAAAGTAAAGGCACGCAAGATAAAGTAAATGTGGAAATGTAATATGGTAAGTAAAGAGGTAAGTGCAAGAGGGATGCAAACTCCCGAGTAGACACGGTCATGTAACGTGGTTTGGCACAAATGCCTACGTCCACGGGACACCAAGGCTCTTCCGATCACCGTCTTGCACTACACCACCAAGGCGTTGCCGGCAAGTAAAGGCGAGTGCCCGCAAGACACCGAGTCTCGTGCACCACCACCGTCTCTCTCGGTCACCCGGCCAAAATCCACTACGGAGCTTCTCCACCAAGGAGGGGGTCTCCTCTTCCCCCGCACAAAGTGTCGTTGCCTCTCCACACCAAGTCGGAGGGTCACACGACGGATCACAAGATGCTTGCCGCAGCAAGGCTTTCACTCAAGCTAGTTCTCTCAAGAACTAAGCCTAAACAAGCACTAAGCACTCTCACAAGTGTGCTTAAGCCTATATGATGTACAATGAAGCTCTATGGTGGTTGGAGATGATCTTGAACTCTTGTATGCTTCCTTAGTCTCCAGCAACCTCCAATGAACCGTGGGGTGGCATATATATAGCCCACACACCCCAAACTAGCCGTTGGAAAAAGGCTGACAAAAAGCGCTATCACCGGTTAAACCGATGCTCCCATTTTTGTCATCACCGGTTTAACCGGTGAGTGCATTTTCCAACTAGCCGTTATACTTCAACGGCTACCTCAATCGACCGACGTAATCAACCGATGCAGCGTCGGTTTAACCGGTGAGTGTAGTTGCTGAAAAACTAACTCTCTGGACAACTGCACCGACGTTCACCAATATCTAATCGTCGGTTTAACCGGTGTATAGAATATCCTCTGTCTTCATCTGTCAATGCATCAACCGGTGTAAAACCCTAGCCTGGTGTACTCCAAGTCAATGCATCGACGAGTGTAAAACACCCAACGCCGGTTAATCCGGTGCCAAACGCTAGCCCGCAGGCCTTTTCTGTGATTGCACCAGTGAGTTCATTTTGCCCCACGTCGGTTTAACCGGTGATAGCAAAATGCCTTTGTTTTGATCTTTTCGACTTGGATTCTTCACGGTTTCTTCAATCTTCGAATCCTTTGGACCGAAGAGCTACGCCTATCTTCTCTTTGTCATCACTTGAACCTAAAAGCCTAGGAATGTTTATCTTAACAGTCATATTAGTCCAAGTGTTGTGTGTGTCATCAATCGCCAAAACATTATATTGAAATATGGCATGAGAGGCCATTTTCGCTACAGCTATCTGATTAGGAGTCTGCTGAGTCATCATCGGCTATGTAGATGATGGGTTAGACGATTGTTGACCAGTAATATCCATGTACGGCACATTGACATACCGTATCTGTTCAGTTGCTTAATTGTGGAATACCCAGTTGATTCCCTTCTAATGCGGAGATTGCAACAATAATACTTCTGAAGGAGACTGGGGTTGGAGCAGGATAGCAAGATGCTGCTGTGGGGTCATCGGCGGTGGCGCTGATGCATTAGCTTGTGCCATCTGTTGTGGACTCCATGCGCCTTGTGCATTCGGCTGTGTTGCCAATGCATCCTGCTGTGCACCCATCGGCTGAACGGCCAATGGATCAGGCTGAGAGGCTATCGGCTGAGAAGCCGATGCATTAAACTGCATATTGGATGTCGATGTTGCAGTAGTCATCTGGGGTGGAGTTTGACTGTTGCTTGTTCCTGCCTGGCTATTTTGAGCCGACAGGGCTGCTGCCATAGACACCTCCAAGGGAGTATATTGCATCTGATCTGGTTGTATATAGCAAGGACCCATGCACCCTGGTAACGTGCCTTCAGCAAAAGTCTTGACCACTGCGTTGTGCACCGTGTTGCCCATGACTATTGCACTCTTGATGAAGGCGTGTGCCACAGCCTGGCCAACTGCGTCTATCATCTTGCTTTCACATTGAGCCTCTGTCAATGGCTGGAAAGATGGAAGATTAAACTTCTTGATCACCTCACCAGATCTATTGACGTTGTACGATTTGAGACATTCACGCTTAAATCTCTCCACCAGCTCTTCATATTCCTTCTTTTGTTCTTCTTTGAGCTTATCTTCAGGAACAGGAATATGATTTTCTTCACTAAGTACAGATTTATCTGTGAGTTCCACCATGTTGAAGCTTTCGTGTCCCACCAGGCGTGCCAAAAGATGTGTTGACGCAAAAATCAACACACTGGAATCCGAGGGCAAGTGTTCGCCAAGCATGGAAAAGTCAACCAAGCGTGCCAGTCAATTTGACCTGGAATTGACAAGGGAGAAAACAAAGTCAAATTCGAGAGCGTATCGGCTAGGATTCCAAATATCTCTCAGATGGGCGTATCGGCAAGCTTTGCCGATACTATAGACGACAAAAAGATATTAAATGCAAGCGCGTAATAAACGAGCGTATCGGCAGGATCCGCTGATACACTAAACGATAAAACCGGCTTTGAACAGCTGATCGTATATGTATGACAAGATCTAAACTACAAATGTGTAGCTCAGATGATGTAAAGCTAAAAACAGATCTAAAACAGCTCTTGAGATAACAAAAGTGTCACTCCAAGACCTAAAGCCGATCTAGTATGTTTTTAGATGTGATAATGGCCAAAAAGCATAGGGAAACCTACAAATCTAGCCGATATCGATAATTGGTGAATAAATCTAGACGAGACGACAGCGATGCGCCCAGAAGTCAAAGCCTAGATAAACTCGATAACTTTTGAATAGATTTGAACGAAGCCACAGCGATGCACCCGATAGCTAAAGCTCAAATATACTCGGTAAAATGAAAACTCACCAACAAATCTAGTCGCTCGAATGTGAGGCATCCTTGATCAACTTGAAAGAACTCGTCGAAAAAAGAAGAGAAAAGGCGAAGTCGCCGAAAAAAGTGCAAAGGAATTGTAAATTTTGTTGTATTGGATGTGTATCAAGTTTTTCCGGTCCCTTACAACTGGTATATATAGCCTAGCGCTATCAAGTCCTAGTCGATTACGGCAAACATTACTTGATCATAAAGAAAAGACTATCTAAAAGATAAACTACTTAAAATATTACAACCGAATCATCAAGATTTTCGTAGAGTCTGGATCCTCTTCTCCTTCCTTGACTTCATCGGCAACTCTCCATCGGCCGAGCACCAGAGCGGACTAATCAGCATCTTCGCAGAATATTCTCCAGGTCCATCGGACGGACTCCCATCGGCCGATTCCAACTCTGTGCATCTTTTGGTTTCTTTTGAATCGGCCACCTTTCCTTCACCGAAATTACCTTCCTTGACACGTGTCAAAAAACGGTGTCAATAGTTATGAAAGCAGTAAAAATAAATGATACAAGTTACCTCTCGTGGGGGTCCTCCCCCAAGCTAGCTTCAGGTTTACTATGGCTGATCGGGGTTGAAATCCGTCCAGCAGCAGTTTGCCCTCCACTCCTCCTGTCGCTGCAACTGCAACTGCTCCATGTCGTGGATTCTTTCGCCAGTGTGACGCTGCCATGCTTGGGTAGCATCGATGTGTCGGTTCAACGTCTCTTGTATGTTGTCACCCTGCACCCGCAGCTCACCTAGATGCTGGGTGATGCCACCGAAACCTCGGGACGAGGATGTCCGTTTGATGAGGTTCGGGGCTCCACTGGAGCTAGAACTTGTGGACCGGTGGCTTGGTGCCTGCCGTGCCCACTCCTCAGTGCTGGCACTGTGCCATGACGAACCACCAGCCTCGTGCTGATGTGATTGATGTGGCTGCTGTGGTGGTGGTGTCGGCTCTGCCTCCCTTCTGGTCCTGCTTCTTGTCATCCTGCCAGACAATCCAGAAGATTTATGCCTATGACCTCGTTCTCGTGGAATGAGAGGGATGGTTAGCGAATGACAATTATACAAATGGAACTCCGCATTGGGCAGCGGAATCTCATTTGTAAAGCCCAAGTAGAAGAAAATCAAAGAGTCATTCGGGATTTTCTTGAGTGTGTGACCTTGGATCAAGTAAGCCTCGTCGATATACGCACGGTCGCCCTCAATGAAAGGAATAAAATTCCCCTCTAAGGCACCGATACATGTAGTGATACGAGTAATCAAAGAAGTGCACTCAATAGGACCCGTCATCTTGAAATTCAAAAGCCATTGTTTAACCAAAGCTTGCGCGGGGGAGATTTTGATCTTGTTGACCATGGCATAAAGAATGAGCAACTCATCATTGCGCACGGGTCGGACATCATCTCTTGGAAAGAGAGTGATGGTTAACCACTTGTGCATCAACAGAAGAGATGGATTATGAATATCGCCGCACCGAGGTGCGAACTTGCCATGCACAACTTGACCCGAAATCTGGCCCCAAAATTCATGACGATTAAAACCGCGGCAAGCTTGATCGAGAGAAATCAGTCAGCGTTTATTGAAATCGAGGTGGCCGGCAAAAGTTTTCCAAGAAAGCAAAAACTCTTTCCCGAAAAGTCGAAGATAAACCCCATTTTCCACCTCCCGAAGAGTGCAAAGAAATTGGATGGTGAGGAGTCGAGAACCATACTCCCCAACGGGAACGAAGTTATGCCATCTAATTGCATGCCAAATTTTAGAGAAGTCTTCGTACATACCTGTTTTGATGAGGAGATCCATATCGAATGCTCGGGTGTGGATGAAGCTTCGGTTCTTGAGGATGGTGTAGCCTTATTGTTCACGATCATCTCGCAAGTCGAGGTATGGTGCATCTTCTGCATCAATCTCTATGACCCCAGCTTGCGGTTCGGCTTGCATCTCTTCATATTGTTCTTCTTCCTCATAGTCCATCGTGCTTGGTGTAGGCGTAGGTTCGGGTGTGTACGAGCTTGAGCCACCCCGAGAATGGGATGAACTTCTACCCGTCATCTTCTTGAATGCGCCGGAGACCTTCCGTCCTAAGCCTTTCATGATGGAACAAAAACACGTGCAACTCGAAAACAAGTCAAGTTAGTGAAACCAAAATGAATGTTTTTACCTGTGAGTTGCTCCTTCTTTCTTGCAGCAAAGCAATGAGAGAGAGAGGTCTCTTGAATTCAAATCTTGAGCAAAAATTCAATGAAAACCCAAGAGCAAAGTTTAAGAGGGTTTGAGAGGGAGTGAGTGAATGAGAGTTGAGTGTGAGAGCTCAACACCCACTTCTTGGCCTCTATTTAAAGAGAGAATGCCCGGGCACAACGACTAGGAGCTGAGCACAATTATCACTAGCCGTTGGAAAAAGTTGGCAGGGAGCCATTGCCAGGTTGGGTCGGCCGACCCTAGGGTTCGGCCGGCCCCCCTGTGGGCCCACTGGCTGATAGCCAGGACCTAGGGGCTCCCTAACGGCTATAAGTTTTGAAATATTGGGTGCCCGGCCAAACTTTGCTTCGAAAGATGTTCAAAATTATTTTTCAAAGGATTTTCATGCTCAGAAATAATTTTTTTGGATTTTTGTGAAAGTCAAAAAGTGCTAGAAAAGTTTCTAGCATGCAAAGGTGTTTAAAATTCAAATATGCAGTGGGAAAAATTGAAAAAATCAAGAAAATTAAAATGGTGAAAAGTAAATATGAGATACGTACCGATTTACCTTCGGCAAGGGCTCGTCGTTTTGAGTCTGACGAGCGGGACATTTTTCCTGTTGTAATTACCACTGCTCGGCTTGTCCTGGAGAATTGGACGAGGACGAGCTTGTGACCTTACGCCACACCTTCTTTGCACGTCTTTTCTTTGATCTTGTGGTTGTAGGTTCTTCCGGCTGGGGTTCAGGTGCACCCCAGAGTGGACTCCCATCGTGAGCCTGCTGGATCGCGAGCTTCTGCTCCTTCCTGTAGAGGAATTTAAAGAATATGTTGTCGACCCCGATGCAGAACTGGACTTCTCCAGATCCGACATCGATCCTAGCCTTCACACTATTCAGAAAGGGCCGTCCGAGAATAAGGTCTAAACCCAGGTCCCCATCCATGTTGAGGACGACGAAGTCGGCGAGGATGAAGCAGTTCCTGATTCGTACGTAGATGTTTTCGACTGTGGAATCTGCAAGCTGTACAATCATATGGGTTTGGGAAAGAGCAGGATACTGTAATTGCTCAAAGATTACCTTGGGCATGATATTTATGCTTGACCCAAGGTCGTAGAGGGCCCGTCTATAGGATTGATCGAAGATCGAATAGCTGATCATGGGCACCCCTGGATCTCCATGTAGTTTCACTGTCAGCCCGCCCCATGCATTCATCCTTGGGTGTGTGGTTCTTCCTGCATGGTTAGTGCGAGAAGTCTGTCGGGGAAGGTTGCTCCACCCGGTAGACACCATATTTGCAGTTTCAACGGGAGATTTGGGTTGCCCCGGAATCTTCCCGGTCTCAGAGACAGGAAAGGCAGCAGCGATTTGAGCTAGTTGTGTTTCTATCATTTTGTTGAAACTTAGTTGATTTTTAAGAGCAGAAGAAAGAGTTTCGACTTTTGCATTTATACCTTCCAAAATTTTATCATTGGCAGCAAGCTTTTTGTTTAAAGATTCGTTTATTTTAGCTTGGCCAAAAACTAGATCTCTCAAGGAGGGTTGGTTCGAATTGAAATTCGAATTGAAATTTGAGTTAAAGTTTTTACCTCCTCCTTGGAATGGTGGGCGTGCCTGACCCCACCCCTGGCCTCCTTGTGGACGGAACCCGGTGTTGTTGTTGTTGATGTAGGCTGCGTTTTCACGGGTTTTGGGGCAGTCATTCCCCGAGTGTTCACCGTCACCACAAACCTCGCACGTTAAGTATGAGTTCATGGCATGGACGGGAACAAGCATCTGTTGCCGGTTCCCTTCATCGAGTTTCTTTAGTAGGAGGTCCAGCTTGGCGGCAAGCATGACCGTCTCCTTGACGGTGTGCATTACGCCCTTGGTTCTGGGCTGGGAACGCTCCTCGTTCCAGCCCTGGTTGGAGATCATCTTTTCAATTAAGGCCGTAGCCATAGCAATTGTAAGGTCCAAATAGGCTCCTCCAGCAGCAGCATCGAGATGGGCTCTGGATGTTGTCGTTAGCCCATTGTAGAAGCTTTGAAGCATGAGCCACTCATCCATCCCATGATGAGGACAGGCGAGTATGTATTCTTGCAGTCTCTCCCAAGCTTCTGGGATGGATTCCATCCCTGTCTGCTGGAAACTTGTAATTCTTCCACGTAGGGCATTTGTTTTGCCCAACGGGAAGAATTTGGCGAGGAACGTCGTGGAACATTTGTCCCATGTGCTGACGGCTTTCTTGTTCTAATAAAACCACTGTTTTGCCTTCCCCAGGAGGGAGAAAGGAAACAGGCGGAACCTGATGGCGTTAGCCGTAATGCCCCGTATAGTTACGGTCTTGCATAACTCCATAAAGTTCTGCAGATGGGCGTTGGCGTCCTCATTTGGCTTGCCACAGAATGGGCTAGCCTGCACCATGTTAATGAGGCTGGACTTCAGCTCAAAGTTCACGTCCCCAACATCAACGTTGGGTCCAATTGCCACATTGGCAGCTGAGGGGACGGAGAAGTCACGGAGAGTCTTCTCAGCCATGGGTTCGGTGATTGTTGATGGTGCTTGGAAAGCTGGCTCGCTTGTCGACTGTGAGAGCGGAGGAGGGACGACGCGAGGTCAGACCCTTCTCACGAGCTTCTCGGGATTTTCAACAAAGTTTGTCGGCAAGGAGAAACCAGACATACACTACCCTGTTTTCATCCAATCAGGAGAAAACAAAAAGATAAACACATTAGCCTGTATAAGCAGTAGCTACCTCTTACTCGTATTGCTATATTTATGTGCTTAGTAAAATCTTTACACCTAGTGCCATCCCCGGCAACGGTGCCAGAAATGCTTGTTGGCATTTCTTAGCGTCGCCACTAGGTGGGGTTAGTTCCTAGCACCGCTGCCAAGGTAATGCAGTGTTGGTATGTGTTAACATTTACAAAAAGATCCGCAAGCGCACGGATATACCGTTGTAGTATTTCACCCGGAAGTATTCAGGGTATTGTTATTTATATTTTCCCAAGGAATGGCTAGGTTGTGTAAAGATATTTACTAGTTCCATAACCATGACACTTATGAAGTAAGATGCAGACTACTGATTTTGTAAGGGCAAGTGATAAATAAAGGATAATCAAGGGTAATGTGACACACACAGAACAGCCAACTCTCATGAATAAAGAATAAACAAGCACACCTAAGGTTAGTTGGAGCATATGCACAGATTCTTAGTATACTATTCATGTTAGCAGATAAGCTACGTTAGCCACATGCTTAGAGCTGCAGGTGCCGGGAAATTAGGGACATCAGGGAGAATAACCCGCACTGGAGAACATCCAGTCCCGTTTCATCTTTGCATGAACTCCTACACTATACCCGAACATCGGGGAGTACGCTAACCGAGAAGCAACTTCCCGGCGGACCGACAGGACTGTCACCACCTGCGGTCTACCCCAGTCACACCGTGGAGTACCGTCATATCCGAAGGATCCCGTACACCCAGGCACCATGCCCACATATGTGGTCACTACCCTAGCACCCTCGGGTCCCTCACCCTTCGGATGGACAGGTAAGATGCTAAGGCAAGCCCGAAAGCACAACGAACCGATATCCTTACCCAGATCATCTGGTCTAAGCAAGCAACTAGTATAACTGGATAAAGTATAGATCAAGGCTAAGCATGCTAAGAACATAGCAAGATAACCAAGAACGAACTCAATATGAATAGCATAACGAATGTCAGAATACAAAGTCACACCAGAGGCCGAGGATTGCTCGCCGACCCCGAAGACGACTGGATTCACTAAGAGATGAAGTACTAGCCTAGCTCCACTACCCTAAGGAGTACAAGTCACAAGAGAGTGTGAGATATAGGACTTTAAGTGGTGTGTGTGGTGTGAGAGAGGAGAGGCCCCTTTTATAGCTTGAGAGGTCGGTTCCCGCCATCTCCTTGTATGGAAACATGCCAAACCGCCATTAGGAGGATAAGATCAGCCTTCCCGCCAAAATTCACCGGGAGAGGCTTCCAGGTGGGGTCGACCGACCCCCCCTGTGGCTCCTCTGGCCACTGCCTTCGTCTGGGTTACTGCCTGATGGGTCCTGATGTCAGATGGTCGGTGCCGGGGCTTGGTTGGTCGGTTTAGTCTGGTTTGTGGGCTTCCTTTGCATGTGTTACGCAGGACGTGATAGTCTGTGACTTTGTCTGCGTATTCGTCGTGTTTTCTTCTTATTCCGGACTTGTGCTCCTGAAAATATAAATCTTCGAAAATAACTATGGAGCTAGGTTAGTGATACAAATATGTGAGTGAGAGGTATAGTTTTTCTTTTTTTATGAGTATAGTTGATGGTCATATTTCGCACTTAACGACTGTCAACATGGAGCCGGTGTGGCGTCTTGAGACTGGGCCGGCTGTGGAGCTGACACATTAACTTGCTGATTCATCGGCTGCGAAGCCGATGAGCTTGGTTGCCCTGCTGTAGATGACACCATGTACTCTGGGGGCATACCAAATCCAGTAGCAAGATTCCACCCAACTGGGAACCCTGTCATGTAGTTTCCCTGTGCATGTGTAGCCATCGGCGTGGAACTGGTGTACACAGGAGGAAACTGAGTTGGTGCTGCAGTACTAATCGGCTGTGTATCCCCGATATTCCCATCTGCCTTAGCCTGAGGGTCAATCGGTGATGTCTCAGTAGCCGATCCAGTAGGGGAGAAAACCATCTGACTAGCCTGCTGATAGGCCGGTCCCACAAAACCAAGCATCCCCCTATCTTGCAACGTCTTGAGCACAGCATTGTGAAAAGAAATTGGCCGTGATCGGAGCATGACTTATGAAAGCTTGCCCGATCGCTTGATTCATCAGATGCACCATCCTGTCCTCCTTCTGTGACTCATCATAGGGTGGAAGAGTAGGAAAATCATACTTTTTGATTACCTCTCCACTTCTGTTGGTGCTGAAGGATATAAGGCACCGCTGCTCATAAGTTTCAGTGGCTGCCTTGAGTTCCGCCTTATGTTCCTCCTTCAGCTTATCCTTGTCGATCGGGATCTGGTTTCCTGTAGAAACCTTATCCTTCCCTTCGGTCGACATCTTGATGTTTTCTGTCCCACTAGACGTGCCAAAAGATGTGTTGACGAGAAATGATCACACACCAAGCCCAAGAGCCCCGTAAGCCAAGCTCGGACTGCACTTGATTAAAACCAAGGCATGCCAGTCAATTTGACCAGTAAATTGATAAGGAAACAACAAATAGTCAAAATCAAGAGTGTATCGGCTAGATTTCCGAATCACTCTCACGCGCTTAACCGATACAGAAAACGGCAGCAGATCGGGTATAAAGAGTGTGTAATAAAAGCGATCAACAGGGAATTGGCAATGAGCTGTCAATACCGATATGCAACTAGACGGCTAGATCTAAAGCCGACACGTGCCAAATAACAATGTACAAACCCACAAATGTATGAATTTGAACAAAACTAAACTTGTAACCGATCTAATCAGCTTTACAAGGTTTATCATGATAAACAAGAAGCTTACAGCCGATTAAACAGATCACTAAGCCGGGTAGTTTGTGAATAGATCTAAACGAGAAAACAGCGATGCACCCGAGATCAAAGCTTAGATAAATTCGGTAAATTTTGAATAAATCTGAACGAAGCCACAGCGATGCGCCCGGAAGCTAAAGCTCAGATTTACTCGGTAAATAAAGACTTACCAGCAAACCAGATCGCTCGAATGTGAGGCGTGCTTGATCAGCTTGAAAGAACTCGCGGAAAAGAAAAAGGATGGTGAAGTCGCCGACGAAAAACTAAAGTGCAAGTAGAGTAAATTTGTGTTTGTTGGATGTATATTAATCTTTACAATAGCCGGGGGTTCATATTTATACCCCACGCTAACACAATCCTAGCCGATTACGGCAAAGCACGATTCTATTCTATAAAACAAAACTAATTCTAAAATAAGATAACTCTTGCCAAACCAAAGTCAAAATATTTGGTCAATCTCCTCTTCCTCGGTCAACAAGATTTTCAACGGTGATGCACGATCACCCCTCCAAGCCCACCGATCGTACCATACAGAACTTTTTCTCCTTTACAACACTCCTCCTTGACACGCGTCAAACTCTGGTGTCAACACCTCCCTATAATCGGTTGTACAATAACCGATTGCTGGCGTCATTCTCATCGAATGGCTAGCCGATGGCCCGTAGTGTCTAATGTTTTATCTTTAATGATTAAGAAGGGATCTGGGCTCCCTAGGATCCGATGAGCCCATTGCCCAGATCCTGATCCCAGGCCAGCCGCATTCCTTAATGATTAAGAATCAATTAATAAATCCCGCGATTGCAGGTAGAAAGGATTGCATGCATGCATGTATGTTTTTCAGAACTCATGTATGCAGCGCAGCCAAGGCTGAAAATATTGGAACATTATTTATTTCCTGCTGACGTGCATGCGTTATATACGGTACAAGAGAAATGACCTTTCATCCGTGCATGTTAGTACCTATATATCGTAATTTGATCAGTACTAAAATTGTCGCGGGTCATTTTAGTACCGAGGTTCAAACTTGAAAGTCTTCGAACCATTTTAGTACCGGGCCAAAACACTAGCTGGTACTAAAATGCGTCAATTAATACCGGCCGGTGTCTTGGCTCGGTACTAAATGCATGGTCCTCCGGGGATTACTTCAAAGGAAATGCATCTCTCATCTAATTACATGTGATGCATTGGTGTGATAGTAAGAAAGGATCACGATACGTCGGAGGTCATGAGTTAGGAACCATGCACACGCGAATTTCACGTGAGTGTGCGGGGGGCTCTCAAGTGTTCCTTTTTTTTCTTTATTTTTTGGGTGCAAAATTGTTTTAGTACTGATCGGTGTTACTAACTAGAGATAAGGTGAGATTTTGGTTGGGAAAAGCTGCCTTACTAGATACTAGATCGATTTCCAGCTCACATGCACAGACATCGCTATAGCAGAGGCCCCGGGTTCACGCCAGCCAAAAAGCACTAAAGAAAAGCATGAGGCCGGCAACACAGCTAGCTAGTAGCTTAGCTATATAGGATGAGCACGATATATATAAGCAGCAAGTAGCTAAGGTATTGCCAGCATATACTGGTAGCAGTAGTAGACTAGTAGTTAGATAGCATCGAGAGAGAAATCGAGAGAGGAGGAAGAAGAAGCAGCAGCTGATGACGATTCACTCGCACTCGCACTTGCACTCGCACTCGCACTCACACCACCCATACCCGCACCGCCTGAGCAACACAGTCATCGGGTACCTCAACCTGGTGACGCTCCTTGCCTCCATCCCCATCATCGGCGCAGGGCTGTGGCTGGCGCACGGCTCGGCGGCGACATGCGAATCCGCGCTGCAGGCGCCGCTCCTGGCCATCGGATTCGTCGTCCTCCTCGTCTCCCTAGCCGGCTTCATCGGCGCCTGCTACCATGTGACATGGGCGCTGTGGCTGTACCTCCTGGCCATGCTGCTGCTCATTGTCGCCCTGCTGGGGATCACCGTCTTCGGCATGACCGTCACGGCGGGGGGCGGCGGCAGGCAAGTGCCTGGCAGGCCCTACCAGGAGTTCCGGATCAGAGATTACTCGGCCTGGCTGCAGAAGCGCGTCCAGGTCGACCGCTACTGGCGGCCGGCGCTGGCATGCGTGGTTGGGTCCGGAGCGTGCCCCAGGATCGCGGCTTGGACGCCCATGGATTACCTGCAGCATAGCCTGACGCCAATACAGTCGGGGTGCTGCAAGCCACCGACGTCTTGCACGTACGACCAAGGCGGCGTGCCCGTGGAGGCACTGGACGAGGACTGCTACCGGTGGAACAACGCCCCCGGCATCCTGTGCTACCAGTGCGACTCGTGCAAGGCCGGAGTGCTGGAGCAGGTGCGGCGAGGTTGGCACAACATCACCATCCTCAACGCCATCGTCCTCGTTGTGCTCATCACCATCTACTCCTGTGGCTGCTGTGCTTTCCGCAATGCCCGCCGTGCCGAGTACCCCACCAACCGCATGTCAAAGATGAATCCACGATGGGATTACTTCTGGTAGTACTTGTAACGAACATGGCACCATTGATGCCATTTCGAGTGATTTTGGTGATCGAATGACAACACAACACTTGGACTAATATGATTGTTAAGATGATCATTCTCAGGCTTTTAGGTTCAAGTGATGACAAAGAGAAAGAGAAAATAGGCGTAGCAAGTCCCGAAGGGCAGCCCCTACGGGGGTTCCGCTACCCGGTTAGCGGACGGGGGTCGAGGGGGAGCCGCCCCTCGCGGGTCTCAGGGCAGCGCCCTGAAAGCTCTTCGATTCAGGAGCACCGGAAGAACCGACGCCAGGGCATCGGAGCATCCGATGGTAGTCGGAAGAACCGACGCCTTGATACTTTGGTGCAGAAGGGAATCGAAGCCAAGTCAGCCTATAGGCACCGGTTGAACCGACGGTCTAAAATAGGGCATCGGTGCAATGGCCGTCCTTTGTACCAGAGACGATGTCAAGTGCCCAGAAGAAGTTTCTTCAGCACCGGTTCAACCGACGGTGCATCGGTGCATACCACCGGTGTAATGACGTCAGCGTCCAGGAGAAGATTCCTTCAGCACCGGTTGAACCGGTGAGGCATCGGTACAAAGCATCGGTTCAACCGGTGGTCTCTGCGTCAGACATCAGGAGTCCAACGGCTACTTCGTGTTATGAGTGACCGGATGAACCGACGCTACCCTGCCAAGAGGCATCGGTTCTTCCGGTGGTACGCAGATTTTCAGCTAACCGTTGGAGCAACGGCTACAAGACTTGGTGGCCTATATATACGCCTCACCCCGGCCATTTGAAGATTGCAGGAGTTGCTGGACATCCCACACACACCCAAGAACATCTCCAAGCCATACAAAAGCATCAAGATCATATCCTTAGCCCTTAGCACACTTTGAGAGTGTTGTGTAAAGGATTAGCTCTTAGTGAGTGAGTTTGCAAGGCTTAGAGCCTTTGTGCTGTGGTTCATTAGTGAACCAAAACAAGAGCTTGGTGCGCCGGCACCTTGGAGCGTGAAGCTCGCCGGCAACGTCATCGACCCTCCGACTTGGTGTGGAGCGGCGACGACACCTTTGTGCGGGGGACGTGGAGACCCCCATCCTTTGTGGAGAAGCTCCTTAGTGGAACCCGGGGCCAAGGTGACCGTGATTGTGTTCACGGAAGAGACTTGGTGGCCGAGTAGCAATACTCTTAGTGAGTGCTACAACAACGTGGATGTAGGTGTGCCTTTGTGGCTAACCGAACCACGGGATAAACACCCGCGTCAAGAGTTTGCTATCTCCTATCCCGCTCTTTAAGCTTCCGCATTTCATTCTAGTAATTTGTATGCCTTTACTTTCATAGAATAGTTTCTTGATAGGAAAGGCTATAGGTTGCTAAACTCTTTTGGGATAGGGGTTTTACACTAGAACAACCTAGTTGCACATCTAGATAGCTTGTTTTAGTTTAAGCTTTGTGCAAACTAGTTGGAGCCATAGGTCTAAGTTTTTATTAGTGCCTAATTCACCCCCTCCCCCTCTTAGGCTAGAGCACCCGATCACTTTCAGTACTACTTACTTTCACTTAATTTGATTAATTTTACACACACATCTATTATTCTACACTTTAGGTGTAGCAGTTTATTCTACAACAACAGCTAAACTGACCAGAATTATTGAACATTTTTTCAGTAATTCAGTAACTGACGAACTATTACGTACCGAATATTGTTCAGTAAATTGGTAAATTTAGTTCAAATAGTTATTGAAAAAATATTCAGTAATTCTGAATAGTTTAGCTTTTGGTATAGAATAAACTGCTACACCTAAAGTGTAGTATATCATATGGGTATATATAGTATAATTTGCATTGCTTAATCAGAACATGCATGCGTGAACGAATGAGCATTTAATTTTGCTTTTGTGATCTTGTTGGCGCAGCTCAAGGTGGTGGAATGGCCAAAGAGAGCAGCTGTACTACAGTACTAGGGAGGGAGGGTATGATCTAGTGATAGTATAGATCAGTGCTTCCTATATACATATTGGGGGACTGAATTTCACATTTTACTATCATATTCGTGCGATCCTACGGGTAGTATAATAAATGTACATAATATCATCAACTTTTTGCTTGTTCTCCGTGTACAGGCCATGTTGTGATCACGTGAGACATTGATTGTTCGGGATTCGAATGGGATTCCGATTGATTTATCTGGGTACAATTATGATTCTGATTGATTTATCCAGATTCCAATTAGGATTCTGATTGACGAAAGGTTAGTCTGACTTGCATATGGGACGGACTAAGATCCATATGTCAACGATACAAGACGGATCAAACCAAAAATTTAGATGGAAACCTTACTCGCTTTAGTAATTGATATAGATTTGGTCGTCGGAACGACGGAGCTAGCTAGTGCACCCAGCTGATGGCGGTCTCATCATGTGAATAAAGGGATTGATGCACAATCACCCCCACCACTTTTCTACCTTTGTATGCTTTTACTTTTGCTAGCTCTTATTGTTTGCACTAATTTATTAACAATCTGTTAGCTTGTAAGTACTTTTTTGCTGGACTTTTTTTAATTAAAGGTTTTTGATACTGTGGGGATCTCCCCCACAGTTTTTCCTTAAAAAAAAACTACTGGTCCCCAGTTAGGCTATACATATACTATATCCGCGATCGAATGATATCTGCCCGACAAATTAATTTTGTTTTATTTAGCCTGAACTTTGACGACGCCGGCGGCGGCCAGCTCGACCGACGCTCAGGCCATGCACGATGCATGCAAAAGAATAATCGAGCTCGACGGCCGCGATGGTGCCAGGACTGTGTTGACACTAATTTGCATCAAACACACTTGAATATGATAGAACGCACGAACGATCGTCAAAATGATTAATATCGACGATGCTCTGGGCCGAACTCAGCTCAAACTCAATCAAGGACAGGTTGTTGTCCTCCTTGACTGCAAACTCAGCTGGGCTTTCTGCAGCTTTCACAATTCCCCACTTGTCAACGGCGAGCTGCATCGAACCCTTGAACATGTCAATCTTTGCATTCCTCAGTTCAACAGTTGTTCCAGGCTTCATTACATCCACTGCCAAAAAAAGGCAAAGAAATATTTATTGCTCTTATAGGTTTATAGTTGGATGAAGGTAAATCAGGTCCAATCCTCTGGATTAGGAGCAGATTGTTGGCATGGGCAGGATATGGGCAAGTAGCCATGAATATGATGTTGCAAAACGATTACAGCCCTCATGACAAAAGCATGCTTGCCACAAGCATCAAATTTTAGTTTATTTTATTTTAGGGAAAAGGGTGACCTGTAATTTGCCAAGCCAAACAATTTTCAGCCATCATTTTTACATTTACCTTTCAATATGCAACACAATGCACGGGGGCGTACTCGAACATCGGAAAACTAAGCTTAGGTGAAGAATCAAATAATGAGGGTGTTGGGAAAATGACCCAATCAGTTATTTGGATTTGGCAACCATGAAGATATGTCAACATGAGGATCCCCAAAGGTTTTTAAACTCAATAATAGTCACCAAGGAGATTCCAAATTGTGATATTGATGATTGGCGGAGTACCAACTAACAAACAAAAAGAAGTTGTATGGGTTGAATGGTTAGCAATGAATAACATGACATCTATGTATCATTTTCAAACAGAGACGTGCAGCATTCCAATAACAAAATACATAATGTGTATATTCAGGCCAAAGATCCAGCAAATTTGAGCAGATTAGAAGCAAGCAGGTCAGACAATTGCAAGATGTCGGATATGGTTGCTTCTATCAGCAAATGGAGACAGTAGATAACATGAACGAGATAAGACGGATAGTAAGGCAGGAGGAGTACCTTGGTCGTTTCTTGCAGTGAAGACGATGATGCCGGTTTCATCGCCGACCAAGCACTCAGCAATCTGCATCTGCCTGCCCTGCGGCCCTCCATCGCGGCCCCTCTGGACGACCATCTTGGAGTCAACGACCTTGACAATGAGCATAGCCCTAAGGGATTACATGCACACGAATTAAGAATCTGATAGCCATAAGGTTGCTGGTTACTCAGGTGCTAATTTTGCAAAGAGTGTTGATATTAGAATTCCACATGAGTCTTCACTCTTGCTCGAGTCTGGGGGAGCTATATTGTAGAAGGCTCCAACCAAGCTCACTAAGAAAGCATTACAATTATTAGTTGTGGCATGTTTTCATCCATATAAAAAATTAAGATTGAGAATTAAGTCTTCAGCATGAAACCAATTTGAGTTACTTAGATTAAGAAATCGATCCCAGATTCACCATAGTGCAGTTTAGTTTTGAGTAACATGTCTAGTGGTACTTCCATACACTTGACATTGTGAAAGAAAGATTCAGAATCATACATAGTGTTTAAACTCATGCTCTAATGGTATAAGACGATGCTCAACATATAAGTGTTAAAGGTTGATCATCACTCAGGTTAAGTTTTTCCTAATTGATGGCTTGTCTCAAATTATGCCGGCTTTATGAATTGAGACAACCTATAATTGTAGGACAATTGAGATCTCAAATCTTTGATTCCGAACACAATAAATGTGCATGATGAAGTTGAAAACAATTTGCACATTAGGACCATAAGTGAGTAGGTCATCTCCCATTATATAAGAGAAATTGGACTAGGATGACGTATCGTAGGTAATGAAGTAGCAATGGTGCTTATTAACCGTTGTGACATGTTACCTCGTATGTTTTTCTACCATGAGTAAAACTGATAATGATAAGCCTTACGATCAAGGGAGAAAATGTTGGAATTGATCTTGGCTTAATCAAAGAGGACCTAGTCCTGAGAGCACTAATTGCCCATAAGAATTGGGCCACATTGGACCAAGCCTAGCCCATGATCAGTGGGCCCATCCAACAGCTAAGTGGGCCAGGTCCCAGGCCACCACGAGCTATAAGTAAGGGCAGCCTCCCCTTCTCTGGGTAATGAGAAAAAGAACCCCTACCACGAGCTATAAGTAAGGGCAGTGTCGTGGTGTGCAAACCCACAGCCGGGTGGCGTAGTGCACCCGCCTAAACCCAGAGGGTGAGTACTCGGGGGTTAGCTAGGATTAGCCTAATTTCGGTGGAAGAACGCGATGAACACAGCAGGTTTAGAGTGGTTCGGGCCGCCGGAGTGTAATACCCTACGTCCACTGTGTGTTGTATTGCTTGCACTCTCAAGAGGTTGAGAGCAGGGTGGTTCGGAGTGAAACCGAGCTTGTGTTGTGAGAGTCTTGGTGTGTCTGAAGTGTGCAGCGAGCGCCTCCCTTTTATATCTCAAGGAAGGCGCGTACATCTCCGTTGAGTCCCCGATAGGTGGGCCCAACGATGTAGTATAAAATGACATACTGTACAGACATTATGGCATAGCAGGCGACGGAGATCTCGTTCCTGGATTTCCTTGCTCTGCCCGTGGGAATCTTCCGTCCAGCATAGCCATGCCCTGTCTTGTCAAAACGGCGCCAGGGTGTAGCTTGCGGCGTTGCCTGCAGCGTAGCTGAACGGGCCATGCAGTTTGCGGCGTAGGCGGTATGATGAAAAGGTGTCATGCCGTCGTATCCATTTAATGCGGCAGACGGGCTCTGCGCGGATGCGGCGCATGCGGCTGCACTGTGTAACTCGGTAATATGCGGTCTACAGTGAGGCCTGACAAAGGCTGCCCCGCGTGCCGCCGCGGCAGAGCACGCCTCAACCACCCGAATTGAATGCGGTGGGTGGGCGAGTCTTCCAGCGGAAGACTCGCGCCCGCGCCTGCACCTGCGGGACACGTGGCGCCCCCGGACCCCGCCCCGGTGGTATGTTGGTTCTACGCGCGTGGGAGGTTCGGACGGACACGGGGAGGTCTCGGACCCCTATGGGGGGTCCGAGCCCTCGGCTGTTGGCGCGGAGCTTCCCCTCCTCAGGGACACGTGGCGTCACCAGACCCATCCCAGAGCGGGGAGCGGGTCTGGGGCCGTTGGCCCGGTGAGGTAAGAGCCTGACCCGTGGGGCCCGGCTGCTCCGCCCCTTATGGTGTAGTTACGGATGACTACGCGAGTCCTGCCTTGCTGCAGTAGGAGTGGGTATCCCTGCTACAGGGTACCGACAGTGGCCCCCGGGCCCATCTCTAGAGAGGCGACGAACCCGCAGGTGGGGCCACTACTGTTATTTGGCTCTGCATAACTTGAAGCCTCTAGTGTTAGACTATGCACACTGCAGGAGTCTTGTCCGGCTTTGACCATCCATCGGGTTTTTCACTGCCTCGTCACATCGCAACGGCTTACTGACTCGTGGCCCCCACATACAGTGGTACACCTAGTCACACGAGCGACGCTCGGTATTGTTGCGGACGGGGTAAATGGAATTTTTACCACCAGCGCAGTTCCCGAAAAGCCTGGTCATGCCAGCACTTTGTGCGCGCACGTCAGCTCAGCTTCCGCCTCGCTTCGCGCTCGGGCGATGGTTCAGATCTCGCCTTTTCACACATTTGTTTGTTACCCGCCCTCCCTGACAGGCGGGCCTAGGCCCCCTTGTCATGGACTGGGCGGCTAACACCAGGCGTGAGCGTCGATTGGCTTCCAGCGACGGTTCCGGGGCGCGCCGGATGGGTCAGGCTTCATAAAGGGCCGAACCGCATACCGCGGTTACTTTTCTGCATTCGCCTTCTTCCTTCCAAACCTTTGCGCCCCTTTGCCTTCGAGCCTCCTCGCCCCTTGCTCTTCTGCGCAGATTGTTCCTCGCCTCCATAGCAAGATGGCATCCCTCGTTCGTCCCCATCATTTCCAAACCGAGGAGGAACTAAACACAGTGTGCCGCCTGCTTGGGTGGAGTCCACAGGAGACTGCCTGGAGGATTCGAGCAGGCTCAGTTCCCCTTGGCGATCTACACGCCGGGGAATTTGTGCTATTTATTTCGCACATTTCCACCGGCTTGGGGCTGCCGATCTCTTCGTTCTTCCTGCTGCTGCTGGAGGATTTCGGCCTTTAGCTCCGGCATCTCACACCCCACTCCATCCTCATGACATCAGTCTTTGTCCACCTATGTGAGATGTTCGTGGGGGTGCGGCCCTGCGTCATTCTCTTCCGCCACTTCTTCATCCTGGTGAAGTCCGGGAAGGGCAAGGATGAAGTGGGGGCGTACTACTTCCAGACGAGGAGCGATTTGCGGACGCCCTACATTCCCGGGCTTACTGGCGGGAAATGGGAGGATTGGCGCAAGGAGTGGGTGATCGCCACCACCGAAGCCATCGAGCACCTCGTCATGTCGACCGGGGGACCCGCCTCTGACCGCCAGTCCTGGAGGGCCAAGCCGTCCCTGCCGTCGGAGTTTGACCCCGTGCTGAGCAAGATTAGGGCGCTGGCGGAGAGCGGCCTCACCTCGCTGCACGTGCTCGGGGACTTCCTGAAGCGCCGGATCGCCCCTCTGAAGCAGCGGCCGCGTCCTACCTGGAGCTTCACCGGACTCCAAGACTGCAGCAGGACCCACCGCGGGGAGGGCAGCGATCTGACCTAGGAAAGCCTGGAGGTCTTGGTGCGGGCGGTGACGGGGGAGATCTTTGTCCCGGAGCACCTGATCCTCCCTCAGGGCGTCGTTCCCCTCTGCGAGGACTGGAGCCTGAGGGCTGCGGTGCTGGCCACCCTGTCGACCCACAACGATGGTGGGCTAGCAGTGCGCCAAACTGAGGGCGACCCGGACCGTGGGATCCTGATCCCTGGTGCGTCCGGGGAACAGGCCGTGCCGAGCGCCGCGGGATCTGGCCCTTCTGCCAAGGGCAAGCAGGCCGTGGCTGGTAGCTCTGCCGCGAGCGGTCCCAGCCAGGCCCGGAGCAGCTCCGGCGCATCGCCGGAGGAAGCGAGTCGGCGCAGGTTGCACCGCAACGATGGGACCCGAGTTATGGAGCCCGCCGCAAAGCGTCAGAGGACCGCTTAGGACACGAGCCAGGGTAGCTCCCAGGCCCCAGGCTCATGCGGGACCCCTGGAGTAGCCGCGCCCCACCCCCACCGCCGGGAGGTGCCTCCCCCCGGCAGCAACAGTAGCAGCAGCAGCCACGAGGTGCGCCTCCGCCGCCGCCACGGCAGCCACCACCACCGCCGGGAGGTGCCTCTCCCCGGCAGCAGCAGCAGCAGCCTCCACCACCACCGCTTCGGGGTAAGTGTTCTTCCGTTCACTCCCCTTATTCCCGGTGCTTTGCTTTTTGCTGAAGGGCTTCTTCTCTTTGTTTGCCAGGGCCTCTCGCCTAGGCAGCTCTTCCACCGCCACTGGCTCGTTAGCGGGGGTCCAGGCGACCGACGCCTCGGCGGCAACGGCGGAAGCGACGGCGGATGTGGGGAGCTCGGGTGCGGCGACCTCCGCTAACCCGATGGCGCCCAACGCGGCAGCGGCAGATGCGCCAGTGCCAGGCGCAGCAACGCCTGACGCGGTGGCCCCCGAGGCCCCGACTACGGCGGCAGTCGTGCCGACACCGGGCTTGGCGACGGCGAGCACAGCGGCAGCGGGTGCGGCAATGGCGAGCACCTCGGTACCCGAGGTCCCGACGTCTGTGCTGGATATCCCCTCCCCCAGCTCCCAACCTGCAGCAGAGGAAGAGCTGGAGGTGGTCTCTGGTAGGAGGCTCTTGCAGGGTCCCCCAGAGGAGGATGCGGTTCCCCTCCCACGGGTGCTGGTCCGGGTCCGGCGGACGATAGAAGAGGCGACCTCTACCACCGAGGCGGCATTCCGGCGGGAGTGGGCAGCTCTAGAGAGCGAGCATCAGCGCCTCGGCGACTGGCATATCCGCCTGGAGAAGCGCACGAAGGCCGAAGCCTCCCGTGCCGCCGCCGCCCGGTCCGAGCTTGAGGCCGACCTTGAGTCCTACAGGAAAGGGCTCCGGAAGGTGTTCGACCGGGAGCTCGCGGCGTCGGGATGGGAGAAAGCCCTGGCGCTGCGGGAGGAGGCTATTGCCAAGGAGGAGGCCAGCCTCGCGGCCCAGTGATCCGAGTTTGAGTCTCGCGGCCAGGGACTCGAGGTCCGGAAGCTGGAGCTCGACAAACTCTCCGAGTCCCTGCATCAATGGCGCCAGGAGCTGTAGGAGACCGCCAGCCAGCAGGCTGTTGCCGAGATAGAGCTCGAGGGGGAGAGGAGCGATTTGCGGATGCCCTCACCACCAGCATGGAGCAGGCCCTTGCGCGCCAGCGCGAGTGTCTTAAGACCCTGAAGGAGTCAACGGCGCGGAAAGAGGCCTCGCTCCAGGAGAAGGCCCGCCAGCTGGAGGCGGCTCAGGCGGCACTAGATGCCCAGGTGCAGGAGGCGGTCCAAGAGGCAGTCCGAAAGTTGCAGGAGGACCGGCGCATGGGGGCCCAGTGAATCATCGACTGGGCGAGCGAAGCAAGCTCAGCTCTGGTGCCACATGGAATGAGTCCAATCCAAGTGGCGGGGCCGCCAGCTTCAATTGCTGACGCCCTCCCAGTGCTGAACTCTGCTTCAGATAGACTCTGGCGTCTGGAGCCGATCCTTGCTGGCCACCTTGAAGCCGAGGGCCGCGAGCTGTGCCGGATTATGGCGGAGTACATTTTGACCTGCCTCCGGAGCCACGACCCTGCCATCTCGCTAGCCCCCGTCGTCGATGGTCTAGTGGTGGAGATGGAGGTCTCCGCTCGGGAAAGCGTGCGGGATGTCGTCGACTTCGTAGCTGCCTATTTCAAGCGGGAGCCTACACATTCCTGAGCTGGACCATCACAGCAGGCGAACTTTTGTTTTTTGTGTTATGTAAAAACTTTGTACTTGTTTTTTGCCCTGGTTTGCGGTATGCAGCACCCCGGCGCCCTGGCCCCCTGGTAGATAGGTTCAGTTGTTAGAACCTATCTACCATCAGAGGCAAAGAAGACGCTCCGGACCCCCGTATGAGGTTGAGCAAGTGTCCTTGGGCATAGGTGTAGTATAAATTGCAAGTCGAACGAGTGACTTATTCCCTGTATAGCAGAAAAAACTACAGAGAGGAAAATCAAACTCGCTGGGATGGTAGTAATGATACTGCAACTTAGCTATTTGACGCATGCAGAATCGATCCTTGGTGTCTAGCTCAAAGCAAACGCTCCGGGCCCCCTGGGAGACAGGCTCAGTTGTTTTGAGTCTGTCTACCACTGAGACTGGACCTCGATCCGCATGAAGCCTTAAAGCGGATGCCGGGACCCCCTGGTAGGTAGGCTCAATGGTTTGAGGCTAGCTACCACCAGTCAAGGCCTAACCTGCATACCACTCAAAGTCAAAGCTTAGTAGCAGGCCCGCGAGACTTATTCTGGACCGGCCCCCAAGCTAGTACGAGGTCCGGGGCTCCGAATACGCCGGTCCAGGCAGCTCAATGCTTGTTACAGAGTGGTGGAGTGTGTAGGCTTCGGGTACGGAACCAGGCTAAGGAGCTACACAGGGCTCCGGACCACTCCAAGAAACAAACACGACTTTACCGGACCAGGCTCCAACGTTCCGGACCCCTCCCTAGCAGTGGGTAATGCCATTCTGTCGTACTCGATCCTTTGAGATATGGAGCTGGACCTGCCGTGTAGGACTTAGGAAGCCAATCCTTGAGCTAGAACGAGGTCCGGGCCCCTAATTACCCAGCTCCAGGTACTAGAGCACTCGTTACAGGGTGGTGGAGCGTGTAGGCTTTGGGTACGGAACCGGCTAATCGGCTACACAGGACTCCGGACCACCCCAGGAAACAAGCTCCCCCTCTCCAGAGTAGGTCCCTAGGGGTCCAGACCCCTCTCCCAGCAGCAAGGGGGTCCGGACCTGTACGGCAGTCCGGCAACTCAATACAGATCTTAGCTATAGCGACAAGAGTGAAAGTCCGCGCGGGGGTTAGAAAGGCAAAAGCTCGAGAATTGAAATGCGAAATAAGATTTTGACACAAAGACAAAACTGGGGGAAAATCTTTCCTTTGCAACTTGATATACATGGCTTGCGCGATGGATGCCAGAGGCCGGGTTTATGAGGGCGGACCTCTACCGCTCTGGGCCGCGTGTTAATACTAGCCGATGGTGCGATGGATGCTAGAGGCCGGGTTTACGAGGACGGACCCCAAAGCTCTGGACCGCACGCTAATTCTATCTTATTACAAAGGAAAAATTCATTTTCCTGCTCTGTTTAAGTGTAAAACTTACGCAGATGCTCTATGTTCCATGGATTGGGTAGCGGCACCCCTTCTTCTGTGGCAAGGCGAACGCATCCGGGTCGGCATACTTCTGTAACCTTGAAGGGACCCTCCCAGCTGGGGGAGAGTTTGTGGAGCCCTACTCGGTTCAGAATCCGCCTTAGGACGAGGTCCCCAGCCCGAAGCTACCTACTGTGCACGAACCGTTGATGATAGCGCCTGAGCGCCTGGTTGTAGCGTGCATTTCGGATTGCTGCTCGCCACCTTCGTTCGTCAACGAAGTCCACATCGTTTTGCCGCAGTTGTTCCTGCATGGATTTGTCAAAAGCCTGGACCCGTGGTGAGCCCAGGTGAATTTCCGGGGGAAGGCATGCTTCAGCCCCGTAGACCAGGAAGAATGGAGTCTCCCCGGTGGCTCGGCTGGGTGTGGTCCGGTTGCCCCATAGTACGCACGGAAGCTCATCAACCCATTTTGCGCCATGCTTCTTCAAGCAGTTATAGGTGCGGGTCTTGAGTCCCCTAAGGACCTCTGCATTCGCTCTCTCGACCTGTTCATTGCTGCGGGGATGTGCCACGGACGCAAAGCATAGCTAGATGCCGATGTCCTCGCAGTACTCTTGGAATAGTCTGCTTTTGAATTGGGTCCTGTTGTCCGCGATGATGCGGCTTGGGATGACAAATCTGCACACAATGGACTTGAGGAATGTGACTGCTGATTTTTTGGTGATGTTCACCACAGGGGTAACCTCCAGCCATTTTGTGAATTTGTCAATGGCGACGTAGAGGAACCGGTACCCACCGACGGCCCGGGGGAACGGCCCCAGGATATCCACTCCCCATACGGCGAATGGCCATGAGGGCGGGATCATTTGCAGAGCTTGAGCCAGTGTGTGTATTTGCTTTGCATGGAACTGGCATGCTTTGTAGGACCTTACCAGCTCAGCTGCATCCTGGAGTGCTGTCGGCCAGTAGAAGTCATGCCGAAAGGCCTTACCAACAAGCGTGCGAGATGAGGAATGACTTCCACACTCGCCTCCATGGATCTCCGTGAGCAACTCGCGGCCCTCTCCGTGGGAAATGCACCGCATGAGGATACCATTGGCGCCACGGGTGGTAGAGATCCCCTTCTACCACCATGTAGCGTTTAGCCAATCGTACTATGCGCTCAGCGAACGCATCGTCATCAGGAAGGATATTGTCTTTCAGGTAGTCCCGGATCTCGGAGATCCATGCATCAGGACCTCACTGAGCATGTGGGAGTGGTGCTATGAGGTCTCTAGGGTCCTCAACAGCGCACACAACCCTGGGCGGGCACCACGGATGGAATGCCGCCGGGACCGCTAGCTTCGAGGTGCTAGCTTGATCCCATTCACCCAGTTCGGCAGGCTCGGCGGTAGGCCTCAGCAACCGTCTTTCAAAGACGCCCTTGGGCACGGATGCCCAGGTAGATGCCGAACTGGGACATGCTGCTGAGTTGAATTCGCGGGGAACATGTTGCAGTTCCAAGGCGTCGAAGTCCTTCTCGAGCTTCCTCACGTGGATGAGGTATGCCGCGAGCTGGGGATTGTTGCAGCTGCAATCCCCTCGGACCTGCTTGATGATTAGCTGAGAATCTCCCTTCACAAGGAGCTGCCGGATCCCCAGAGACAGGGCTTGTGTCAGGCCAAAGATCAAAGCTTCGTACTCTGCCATGTTGTTGGTGGCCTTGAACTCAAGGTGCACCATGTACTTCAGCTGATCTCCATTTGGGTCGATGAGGACCGCACCAGCTCCAGCCCATTGCTTGCGGACGGACCCGTCGAAGAAGAGTGTCCAGTAGGGCTCGTTGAAGACTGGTGTCCTGACTTCCGGCTCCGGGGGTCCGGCGTTGTGGTCCGGACCCCCAGAATTGCTTGGGGAAGGAGTCCATTCTGCTATGAAATCAGCCAGGATTTGGCTTTTGACTGCATGGCGGGGCTGGAAGTCCAGCTGGAACTCAGCCAACTCTGCTGCCTACTTGGCGATTTTGCCCGTGGCGTTGGAGTTGTGTAGGATCGCTCTCAATGGATAAGAGGTCACTACGACAACTCTGTGTGCCTGAAAATAGTGGCGCAGTTTCCTGGACGCAATAAGTATGGCATAGATAAGCTTATGCGTCTCAAGATACCTGGCCTTTGCCTCGTGGAGGACTTCGCTAACGTAGTAGACTAGCTTCTGGATGGTCCGGACCCTGGCCACCGGGTCCGGCTCGCCCTTATCCACCACGTCAGGTCCTTGGGCCCCCAGCAGTTCTGGGTTCCCACTGGATCGAGGCTCCTCCGGACCCCCTTGTCGGGGGTCCGGACCTTCAGACAGAGGAGTGGCTGCCGGATCCCCATGTCCGTGGTCCGGCTCACCATCCTTGGTCGGGGAGACCCTGGTGTCCCCCTGGCGAGCTTGCTCCATCCTCTCGGCGACCAGCACCATGTTGACCGCTTCTGCAGACGCAGCAAGATACAAAAACAACGTCTCACCTGGCTCTGGAGCCACCAATACTGGCAGTGAGGTGAGGTGCTGCTTCAGCTCCTGGAAGGCTTGTTCAGCCTCTTCAGTCCAAGAGAATGGACTGGACCTCCTCAATAGCTTGAAGAAGGGGAGGGCCCTCTCAGCCAGCCTCGAAATGAAGCGGCTAAGAGCGTCCAGAGATCCAGTAAGCTTCTGGACATCCTTGATGCGGCTGGGAGGCCTCATCGCCTCAATCGCCTTGATCTTGCCTGGGTTTGCCTCGATGCCTCGATGTGAGACCAGGAAACCCAGCAGCTTCCCTACCGAGACGCCGAAAATGCACTTCTCGGGATTCAGCTTCGTGCGCGTGGCGCGCAGTCGGTCGAAGACGAGGGACATGTCCTCAAATAGTGTTGACCCTACCTTAGTTTACAGAAAGTTTTGTTCATAGCTCGCACAAACGTGGGTAAGGCATTCCGCAGACCATATGGCATGACAATATAGCAATAAAGTCCATCCACTGTTACAAAAGCAGTATGTTTCCTATCCTCTCTAGACATCTGAATCTGGTGGAAACCAGAGTATGCATCTAGGAAAGATAAAAGGTTGCACCCGGAGGTGGAGTCCACAATCTGATCGATACGTGGAAGGGGATAGGGGTCTCTAGGACATGCCTTGTTGAGGCTGGTGTAGTCGATGCACATGCGAAGCTTCCCGTTGGCCTTTGGGACGACGACCGGGTTGGCCAACCACTCGGGGTGGTGGACCTCCTCAATAAAGCCAGCGTGTAGCAGCTTGCGGACTTCTTCACGGATGAAGTTCTGCCGCTCTACAGACTGCTTCCGAGGTTTCTGGCGTACCGGCGTGGCGTCGGGGTAGATCCTCAGATGGTGCTCAATCACTTCCCTGGGGATCCCGGGCATCTGTGACGGTTCCCAGGCGAACATGTCCACATTTGCTTGGAGGAAAGTGATGAGCGCATCTTCCTATTTCTCCTTCAGGTTTCCCGCGATGCGGGTGGTCCTAGAGGAGTCCGCTCCGATCTGCACGGTCTTCACGGGAACATTGTCCGGATTGGACGGCTGAACCTTAGGTGCCTTTGCGGGCGCCCTGGCCCACGAGGTGGATGGGTCCTCCTCAGAACGTGCAGCCTCTGCCGCCAAAGCATGCAGTTTCTCAACTGCAGCGACGACAGCGGTGCGGTCACCCCGCACGGCGAGGACACCGGCAGGGGAAGGCATCTTCAAGTCCAAATACCCGTAATGGGCAATGGCCATGAAGCGGTAGAGAGCCGGCCTGCCAATGATGGCATTGAACGGGAGGTTCACCTCCGCAACATCGAACTGGATGCTCTCTGTGCGGAAGTTCTCCTCGGTCCCGAACGTGACTGGTAGAGTGATGCTCCCCAAAGGGAACACCGGATGTGGGCCCACTCCGGAGAATGGGCGAGAGGGAGTCAGCTTGGACTCCGGGATCTGCAGCTGCTTGAACGCTGCATAGCTGATGACGTTGAGGCCAGCCCCACCGTCTATCAGCACGTGATAGAGCCTGATGTTGGCTATGACAGGGGCGGTGACTAGAGGTAGTACACCAGCCCCGGCCATGTTCTCCGGCAGTCAGATGGCCCGAAAGAGATGGTGGTGTTCCTCCACCTGTGGTGCGGCGCCGCCTTCGAGACCCCCGGCTTCACCGAAAGGATCTCTCGGCGAAGGGTCTTCACGTCCCGCCGGGAGACAAGTTCCCAGCTTCTGCCGTACATTACGTACAACTTCTTGCGGTGGTCCTCGTTATCAGAGTCGGAGTTGTCGCGGCTGTAAACGCCCTTCAGCTCCCGAGCGGGGGATTGGTACCCCAGCTCCTTCTCCCCGACAGCGGTCTCGCTGTCGGAGGCTTTCTCCTTGCTAGACCGCTGGCGAGGATGGGGTGACCCGTCCTTGGAGGCCTGCTCACGCCGCCCACTGACCCGCTTTGTGAGTTTTTGGATCTCGCGGCAGTCAGCGGCGCTTTGGCGAGCGGTGGGATGAACTGGGCATGAACCTCAATTGCCACCTTGCGGGCACGGACGCTTGCCATGCGCATTCTGGCCCCCAGCCGCTACCGCAGCAGCTGGTGCTGAGCGCCGTGCGCGGCCCTCAGCGGCCCTGCCACACTTGTCAGCCAGGGAGAAAAGCGTGGTAACGCTTTCCACCTCGTGCATCGCCAGTTTCTCGAGCATCTTCTCATCACGTACCCCCTGACGGAAAGCAGTAATGATAGATGCGTCAGAGATACGAGGAATGGTACCCCGTACCATGGTGAAGCGCGAGATGAATGCCCGGAGCGTCTCTCCGGGTTTCTGCCTCACATCATGGAGGTGAGCCTCCACACCATGATGCTGGTACGCACTGGCGAAGTTCGCAGTGAACCTCGCACAGAGCTCCTCCCAGGACTGAATCGTTCCAGGAGTGAGGTTCATGAGCCAAGTCCGGGCTGGCCCAGTCAAGGCTACATGAAAGTAGCTCGCCATGACAGCGTCGTTACCACCAGCTGCTGTGATGGCGGTAACGTACACCTGCAGGAATTCCGACGGATTAGTGGTACCGTCGTACTTCTCCGGCAGGTGCGGGCGGAACTTGGATGGCCATGCCACCGCGCGGAGGTGATCCGCCAGTGCAGCGCAACCCACCCCAGCCACCGGGGTGCCCGCCTGTATCCGGGCATTTCCCGGAGGCTTGGGTGCCGCTGCATCCAAGTTGGCGTTGAGGTTGCGTCCCTCAATGTTGAGGCGGCGTTCTCGCGCCCTTTCCACAGAGATGCGGGCGTCCTCACCCGTGCGCCTGCGGTTGAGCTCCGCTCGCAGGTCTTCTGTTCGTGCACCCCTTACCGTGGGGGAGCGCACGGACGCCGATGCACCACCCTGGCGCCGGTGGTAGGGTACCACCGCATTGCCAGGCGGAGGTCGTTGCCCAGTCCTTGCAGAACTGGGGGAGGCCTGAGCCAGATGGAGGAGACGGTCAACGTCGTCCCGCCACTGCCTCAGGGCGCCTGGCGAGGCTGCAGCAGCCAGAGGGTTGTGAAGCAACTCCCTCGCTGCCGCCAGCGCTCCGCCGCTCGCAGCTTGTGAGGGGGCCCTTGACTGGCGCCCTGACCCTTGCCGACGTGCAGCACGCGCCGCTACCGGCGGTGGCTGCTCCACGGGCACGGTTGCCCCTGGCGCAGGAATGCGAGAGGCTTGTGGCGCGGATGACGCCACAGCCTCCCTCATCTCCACGTCGTCGTCGTGGTGGGAGTGCTCAACCACCCGAACCATGGAGATGGGCAAGAGATGAGCTAAAACTAGCTAAAGCACCCCTACCTGGCGCGCCAAATGTCGTGTTGTGCAAACCCACAGCCGGGTGGCATAGTGCACCCACCTAAACTCCAGAGGGTGAGTACTCGGGGGTTAGCTAGGATTAGCCCAATCTCGGTGGAAGAACGCGATGAACACAGCAGGCTTAGAGTGGTTCGGGCCGCCGGAGCGTAATACCCTACGTCCACTGTGTGTTGTATTGCTTGCGCTCTCAAGAGGTTGAGAGTAGGGTGATTCAGAGTGAAACCGAGCTTGTGTTGTGAGAGTCTTGGCGTGTCTGAAGTGTGCAGCGAGTGCCTCCCTTTTATATCTCAAGGAAGGCGCGTACATGTCCGTTGAGTCCCCGACAGGTGGGCCTAATGATGTAGTATAAAATGACATATTGTACAGACATTATGGCATAGCAGGCGACGGAGATCTCGTTCCTGGATTTCCTTGCTCTGCCCGTAGGAATGTTCCATCCGACATAGTCATGCCCTGTCTTGTCGAAACAGCGCCAGGGTGTAGCTTGCGGCGTTGCCTGCAGCATAACTGAACGGGCCGTGTAGCTTGCGGCGTAGGCGTTATAATGAAAAGGTGTCGTGCCGTCATATCCATTTAATGCGGCAGACGTGCTCTGCGCGGATACGGCGCATGCGGCTGCACTGTGTACCTCGGTAATATACGGTCTACAGTGAGGCCTGACAAAGGCTGCCCCGCGTGCCGCGGCGGCAGAGCACGCCTCAACCACTCGCCTTGAATGCGGTGGGTGGGCGAGTCTTCCAGCGGAAGACTCTCGCCCGCGCCTGCGCCTGCGGGACACGTGGCGCCCCCAGGCCCCGCCCCGGCGGTATGTTGGTTCTACGCGCGTGGGAGGTCCGGACGGACGCGGGGAGGTCTCGGACCCCTATGGGGGGTCCGAGCCCTCGGCTATTGGCGCGGAGCTTCCCCTCCTCAGGGACACGTGGCATCACCGGACCCGTCCCAGAGCAGGGAGCGGGTCCGGGGCCGTTGGCCCAGTGAGGTAAGAGCCTGACCCGTGGAGCCCGGCTACTCCGCCCCTTATGGCGTAGTTATGGATGACTACGCGAGTCCTGCCTTGCTGCAGTAGGAGTGGGTATCCCTGCTACAGGGTACCGACAGGCAGCCACCTCTTCTTTGTGTAATGAGAAAAAGAACCCTTGCCCTAATCCTTTCTAATAAGGTTAGCTCGTGAGTGGCACTGAAGACCACCGCCGGCCACCATCTGTTCAATGATGGTGTTTTCTTCACGCTGTGTACCTCTACAAAAAATTTTAAATTTTTTAATTCTTTTTAATCTAAAATTTTAATAATAACCTACGTGGATCTAAATTTCCAAGAACTAGCCCTTTTGGTCACGCTAAAACTCGTGGCGCGACTCACTGATGGGTCGCGCCACATGCTTTGGCGCAACCAACCTGCCACGCTGGCAACTCAGCTGACCTGGTAAGGCTGATTCGCGCCACATGCTTTGGCGTGACTCCTCAGCGAGTCGTGCCATGCGGCGTGGCATGATTCTTAAAGGAGTCGTGCCATCCGGTGTGGCGCGACTCTTCAGGGAGTCGCGCCGTGTGGCGTGGCGCGACTCTTCTTCCTCCTCCGTTTCTTCGCCCGGCCCTCCCACCCATCTTCTCCATGGCACCGCCCCTCCCCCCTTCTAAATCTACTCTATCCTCCACCTCCATGGCACGATCATTGGCATTATAAACTTTTCAACATAAAGAAGAATTATGTGCCTTGTTTGGTTTGGGGTCAAAAAATTTCGCAAAAACTTTTTGCACCTTTGACCACCAATTTAGAGTATTAAATAAAGTCTAATTACAAAACCACCTTCAGGACTCCTGGTAAATTCGCGAGACCAATCTAATAAGGCCTTTGACCGCACGATTGGAGTATGGTTACTGTAGCATCACTGTAGCAAATCATGAATTAATTACCGTCATTAGATTCATCGCGAATAGTTACACCCTGTCAGACCCGGGACAGTGAGACTGCCCACGGGCACGGAATATTCTAGAGTAGGGAGTATCACATGAATATGCCCTACCTTTTTTGTATCTACCTGAATAGGAGTAGAACTAGTCGACGTACTCGGAAACCAGCCAAACCCCTCGAACTAGGATCCTAACAGAACTCGACTAGGACTTTCCATGTAACCCTGTTCCCCCGGATTATATAAGGGCGATCAGGGACTCCCTCAAAAGGGACGAGACACATCGAACAACACCTAAGGAAATACAAACCACCACACACGACGTAGGGTATTACGCTCCGCCGGCCTGAATCTGTCTAAATTCTTGTGTTCCTTGCACCATCGTGTTCTGATCTCGGCAAGTCCCTACTCATAATCACTCTCCTCGGGATACCCCTCGGAGAACCCGACGGTAAAACACCGACAGCTGGGCACCAAGGCAGTGTTCGTTGCTGCCAAATCATCAAAGAACTACTGACATATAACAAGCAAGCTCATGATAACCTGATGCGATGTGTTGAGGTCTTGGTCAGGCTTACATTGAAATCGCATGTGTAGCGGCGTGTAGACCGTAGGCCGTGACCTCTTTTTCTTTCCCTTTGTGCAAATTTCATGTTCATTATCAAATCATAAGTTTCTCTGGTAACCAATAGAATCGCCATAACAAAATTTTATGACCAAAACACACTTGACATGTTAAAGATAATCATGATGCCCAAATTCATTTGGCTAATCACATTGAAGAAAAACTGCTAGTGGCTCTCAGCCTACATGCTGGAAGGGGAAACTAAGAAAAATGATAACTGGCTCTAGTTTTCTATCTATAGCGGATATTTTTGCAAGCATATTAAACCATCACTTAACATAATTTATGGTGAAAAATCTAATTCGGCCTGCTCATGAACACCACTTTTTAGAAGAGAAACTTTCTAAGAAAAAAATCATTCAATTATGTCGAAGTACCACCTGAATTTCTGCATTTCTTAAGAACAATTACCTTCATTGTACAGATGGCAAAATATCTTGAAAAATATTGAATGCGTAATATGCTTTTCGCTTATTGGAGATGTCGTAATGTTACATTACCGACTGAGTTAGTAGGCCATCGTGGTCATTTGAACCTTCGCCTCCATTGGTAACTGAGATATGGAGAAAGTGTTTGTTGTTAGATGGATTTAAAGATAATTAAAATTTTAAGTCCACATATTTTGCCCACTTGTACTGTCTTCTGTAGAGCAGTTTGCTAACCTCTTTACCACTAAATCTATACATGTAATCTGTGCAGATCAAACCATGGACAAAAATTGAATGTAGAAAGCAGTTCTCGATGTCAAGGAAATCTACCCTGTGTATGATACATGAACTAAAATGCACACTAAGCAATTCAAGTTTGGATTTGTTGAGTTTCGATTAAACAATGCTTTTGGAGACATAGCTAGTTTTCATATTGATTAAGTAGGTACAACTATAAGAAGTTTGTACAACGGATGCTCATCTCATTTGAAATGGGAGAGTCTTTTAATTCTTCTGACCAAGAAGGTGAGATTGCAAGTTGAGAAAAAATTCACTCGTAAGGCAATTTATTCATGTGTGATAATGATAGCTTTGACATGTTACACGGGTAGAAGATGCATGCACCAAAATATCCAATTCTAACTAGTATGGCCCGTGATGTATTGCCTGTAACAACATCTACTGTTGCAGCCGAGTCTGCATTCAGTACGGGTGGGCGAATCGTCACTGACCATTAGTTGAGTCGCGCCACGCCGCACGACGCGACTCCCTGAAGTCACGCCACGCCAGACGGCACGACTCCTTCAAGAGTCGCGCCACGCCGCATGGCACGACTCGCTGAAGAGTCACGCCAAAACATGTGGCGCGACTCAGCCTTGCCAAGTCAGCTGAGCTGCTAGCGTGGCAGGTTGGTTGCGCCAAAGCATGTGGCGCGACCCTTCAGTGAGTCGCGCCACGAGTTTTGGCGTGACCAAAAGGGCTAGTTTTTGAAAATTTAGATCCAGACAGATTATTATTAAAATTTTAGATTAAAAAGGGTTAAAATTAAAAAAAATTCACCTCTACACCACGCCTGCATCACGTAGGCACGCGGTCGTCTGCGTCCCTATGGGGATCTATAGATCCAAATGTAAGTTTTAAGTTCAGTTAAGTTCTAATTATTTGCGGTTAATAGGTGTTCATGTAATTAGGCTAACTGATCCTAAGTTTAAATGGTGTTCTAAATCTAACAGAAGTATTTTTTCAACGCGTGCCAACTGTATCAGCAAGCTCTATCAGCCGCTGCTGCAGTAATGTGGCAATACTAGAGTACATTTACCACACCACACAGCAAAAGATGGAACTTGGAACTTGGAACCATGCAGTCAACTCATGATACCGCAATAGGCAGCTCACAACGCATTATGACAGGTCCAACGAGGATGGGCTACACCACACTACAATCTAGTATGTGGGAGATGCCATGGACGACTCTCGCTGATTTTGATAACTAAACATCACTAACCATAACCAACCTCCAATGTATACGAGAACATCAACCATGTCTTGTTTATTTTTTGGTGGTGCCCAATAGGTTCAACAACATAACATAACGCAACATCCTCCTACAAAAGGTGGTTTTCACTCCACCACGGTCACCAGCTCAAACTCAATCAAGGACAGGTTGTTGTCCTCCTTGACTGCAAACTCAGCTGGGCTTTCTGCAGCTTTCACAATTCCCCACTTGTCAACGGCGAGCCGCATCGAACCCTTGAACATGTCAATCTTTGCATTCCTCAGTTCAACAGTTGTTCCAGGCTTCATTACATCCACTGCCAAAAAAAGGCAAAGAAATATTTATTGCTCTTATAGGTTTATAGTTGGATGAAGGTAAATCAGGTCCAATCCTCTGGATTAGGAGCAGATTGTTGGCATGGGCAGGATATGGGCAAGTAGCCATGAATATGATGTTGCAAAACGATTACAGCCCTCATGACAAAAGCATGCTTGCCACAAGCATCAAATTTTAGTTTATTTTATTTTAGGGAAAAGGGTGACCTGTAATTTGCCAAGCCAAACAATTTTCAGCCATCATTTCTACATTTACCTTTCAATATGCAACACAATGCACAGGGGCGTACTCGAACATCGGAAAACTAAGCTTAGGTGAAGAATCAAATAATGAGGGTGTTGGGAAAATGACCCAATCAGTTATTTGGATTTGACAACCATGAAGATATGTCAACATGAGGATCCCCAAAGGTTTATAAACTCAATAATAGTCACCAAGGAGATTCCAAATTGTGATATTGATGATTGGCGGAGTACCAACGAACAAACAAAAAGTTGTATGCGTTGAATGGTTAGCAATGAATAACATGACATCTATCTATCATTTTCAAACAGAGACGTGCAGCATTCCAATAACAAAATACATAATGTGTATATTAAGGCCAAAGATCCAGCAAATTTGAGCAGATTAGAAGCAAGCAGGTCAGACAATTGCAAGATGTCGGATATGGTTCCTTCTATCAGCAAATGGAGACAGTAGATAACATGCAACGAGATAAGACGGATAGTAAGCGTGGTTTTAAATCGCCGGCTAAGGCATTTAGCGGCAAGGTCACCGTTACGGTGTTTAGCGGGCTATAGCCGGCATTTAGCGGGCTATAGCTGGCTTTAGCGGGCTAAATGCCATAGCGGTTGTCCTTCCTAGAGGCTATAGCCGTCTTTAGCGGAAGCTAGCCGTCTTTAGCGGAAGCTATAGCTGGCTATTTAGAACTCTAATAGTAAGGCAGGAGGAGTACCTTGGTCGTTTCTTGCAGTGAAGACGATGATGCCGGTTTCATCGCCGACCAAGCACTCAGCAATCCGCATCTGCCTGCCCTGCGGCCCTCCATCGCGGCCCCTCTGGACGACCATCTTGGAGTCAACGACCTTGACAATGAGGTTGTGGCCATGGGTCCCCGGGCGCAGCTGGTCAACCTTGGTGAAGGTTGGCTGCCTACGAGCGCTAGAGTCTGCCGCCATTGTCTCGGTTGCTTATCCTGGTGTGGTGATTGAACCCTGAAACATGAATGAGCAAACCAACCAACAGTGTCTTTAGGTGTCAAGATGCATATGGATGATTGATTTCATCCACATCAATCTCCCTGCCTGCGTTGCCTGTCTAGTATAGGAATCTCATCAGAGAAGAGGCAGAGGGAACCACCAATCCAACCAAGTAGGAGTAATCAAACTAGGGCTATCTGAAGAGGGATCGATCTGAGGGAGGTACCGTACCTGGATCTGGATCTGGGCGGAGACGGACAGGGGACGGGGGGAGGGGAAGGAAGGGGGAGAGCAGAGTTGAAGGAACGGACTCCTGACTCCACACGGTGGAGGTGTTGTGTACTGCCTGCCTTCTCTCTACCCTTCCTTCGACGGTGTGTGTTTTGTCTGCGGCCCAGTTCGGCCCAACAAGTTTATGACTTCTAAAAGAGCCTTATCAATGATTTTCAATCTTCAACTACAAAACCGGATAACATAGATCATCCACTTGTCCAAACCGAACAAATTTGGTTGGTTTCCAAGGTGGTTTGTATATTTAATAAAAAATATTTTAATTAGATTAAAAAATCAAAACTAATTCATTTTAGATCCAAAAAATATGAAATCAGTACCAAAATTTTTTCTGAAAACGTAACCTATCTATAATAGTCGTATTTGAATCTTAGTTATTTACAAACAATAGACAAACGGATGGTCGTTTGTCTTTTCCGTCGAGGGGTGGCCTCGAGCGAGGCGGAGTCGATCCGCTTGCTCGAGGGTAGGCTCGCTACCCTCGAGCGAGGCGGAGATGCGGGGCGTTGCCGAGGATTTCGGCGGGGAGCCCTCGAGCGAGGCGGAATCCGCACCGCGGGTTCGAGGTGGTTCGAATGGGCCGCACTGTGTTCTTGGGCCGCGGATTGGGCTTCTTTGAGTCCTTTCCTTTCCTTTGGGTCGGATGGAGGCTGTAGGCCTTTGTGGGCCAAATTGCCTAATGTATGTTTTGCGTTTTAAGGGTGATTTAGTCCTCTGGTTAGGGTGCCCCTAATCATGGTACCCGACAGTAGCCCCCGAGCCTTTGTAGGGATGAGCATCAGCCCTGCAGGGGCTTGATCCCTCGAAGGCGCGACTCAGGTGCCGACCATGGGGATTTTGGGTTGCCCGGTGGGGGAGCGATGGTGCTTCGGCGAGCGTTGTCGGAGAAGATTATTCCAAGATAGGGGTTCGTTGTTGGAGAAGCAATGGGGAGGCCACTCCGAGTTGTCTATGCAGATCATAGTCGCTTCGAGCACCATGGTGTAGCCGCTGGGGATGTCGCCATTGTGCTGATGAGGGCGTTCGAGCTTGTCTGCGGAGGGTTTTGCTCCTCGAATGTGTGAGATTCCTCCATGGGGACGCGTCAGCACACCCGTGGGTGTAGCCCCCGAGGCCTTGGAGGAGTGCTTGCACTCGTCCAAGGGCTATAAATGTCGCCCTGCATGGTTGCTTGATTGGGGTGACTGCCCAGTGTCATTTTCAGCCGGCTTCGGCGTTCCTTTCAGCTGGCCTCGGTATTTTTCGTGCTGGTGTAGCGGCCCGTGATTTGATTGAGCAATTCGGCAGGCGCAAGTTAAGCGCGGGAGGTTGATTAAACACGTGGAATTCCGCAATCGACGGTTGCCGATCCATTCGAGGGTGCGGCCTGAGCCGCGGTGTGCGAGGAGCCCCCGAGCCCTGGCCTGTGTGAAGGCGTTCAGGGGACCCCGACTTTTGTTACGACCCTTGTCGCCCTTCCACAGGGAGGAGGGGTGAAACACGCCATGCTACCCATGCCTGGGCCGCGAGCTATGGCTGCTTTAGTGAGCTGTTATCGGGTGGTTCAAGTGGACTTCTGTGCCCCATTCGGTAAGGGTCGGCTTGTGGTCCATGGACACATCACATAAGCACTCGCAAGGGTTCGCTAGGCGGGGCTCGGACCCATTCGATAGTGTCCGAGGGCTCGGTGCTCTCCCTCGATGGGATCCCCCTGCTAGGCACCCTCGACTGGCCTTGAACACTGCGTAGGATGTCTCAAACTCCACGTTCGAGGGTAGCTTGTACGACACATCCGTGCAGTCCTTGACTATGGTGATCCGGGGCGCATGTCAAATCCTCGATGGGCCAGGCTTCGAACCCCTGATCAATAAGGCCTCGAAATTGGTTTCCTTCGACGGTAAGGAATCTCTGTAGGAATATTCTGTGACGGCTCGCGGACGGCGCGGGGTTGCTGGTCGTGCGCGCGGGTCTTCCGCTGGCCGTGGGAGATGTGGCCCAGTACGTGCGGTGCGGGGCGGGGCGCGCCTGTAGCAGAACCGCCCAAATTAAACCGGCTTAAGTGCGTTAACCATCATTTTAATACTTAATCAAGTTACTGTGCACTTAAAATGGTGTAATTTGACAGGCTGTCGGGTAAATCCCGATTAAACTACTGTACTCCAGGATCACAATTGCACTAGTAGACCCGTACGAAGATGAGAACAGGTGATAGCAGCATACAGAAAACTTCAAATTAATTTACAACACAGGTCAGCGGGAACGCAACCTGCTAAAAGGGTTACAACAACAACCCTGAGTATACTAATACTCAACAAGGCTTACCCGACTTTGGGTATACTTAGCCCATTACCTAGACATGCCAGGCTTTTTGGCTCTGGAGTTCTTTTGCTGAAATGCTGCTAGGAATGAATCCTTACTTTCAATATTTTAGCTCCATTTAGTATATCAAGTATTAACTAAATTCGCCTAAGCATCTAGAGCACACATGGTAGATCAGATTAATTCTTCAAAACAACAGATACAACATTCCGACTTCACCTTTCAAAGCTTATTCCACTTCTTACTACGATGTGACGCGGTGACCAAGGTTCTCTTAACCGAGAGAGACGGCGAATCGATCCGATTTAACCTTGCAAGGTGGACCTAACTCACACGACACGTGAAAACCCCGTCGGGCCACACACGTCAACTGTTCTCATCGTCACCCCGACATCTGAATCACGCCTGCCAAAACCCGGGTGAAGGGTCCCTCACGGCGAACTCCCAGAGAACCCGGAGGCGACATACAATCCAACACCCGCCATCATCCCACTCCCAGAATAGCAGGTCGCGATTCAAACTCGGTCATCAGGGCCAACAACTGTACGGTCCTCAATCGACACAGGCGGGAGTTCATTTTCTCATCTATTCCACAGCAATACTCCAACTCATTCCCGCCCGATCTCCAATTCTTTTTACTGATCAGCGCATTTCAAAGCCATAGCTAAGGAATCAAGATCCTTAAACTTGCGAGTGACAGTAATCACTCGACTTCTACCGAAATCCTATTTAGCAGAGCATTTCTATCGACACCTGTATACTAGTATAGAGCCACAGTACCTAGGGAAAACATGCATACTATGGTTCCATACAACTCCTAGAACATAAATGCACAAATACTTAACTAATAACGTTGAATACTGAAAATAGAGGTTATGCTCCGGGGCTTGCCTTGCAGGTCAGCGGGGTTAACGAGATCTTCTGGAGCGGGCTCAACGGCGTCCTCCTGCTGCTCTTCTGCTTGTGGCTCCTGGACCGGCTCAGCGATCAACTCGTAGGCGACTTCGTTCGCGGCGTCTACACGAATAAAAATATGCCATGCAACCGTTAGGACACAGTGCGATGCATGAGTGCTTATGATGCGATGCATTTCAAAACGATGAAACGCTATGTGGTTCAGAAGTTCAACTCATTTTAGCCTGAAGTGTTTCCTTCAAAACAACAACTACTAAACTTGCTTAGAGCAGCATGGAGTGAAACAAAAAACTAGCTTTGCTGAAGTTACACATGCATGAAACAATTAACTAACAACATTAATAAGGAAAAGAGCATAGCTAGGGCAATATAAAAGCAAAAACCTAACTTGCATACATGATCTATCAATAAAATTAATCAGCTTAACGTGAAAGCAGTAAAGCATGCCACCCAAAATTTTCCAACATTTATCGACGATCGAGAGTATTCATTTTAATCCTAGAAAAGAAATTAAACAACAATAGATCCACACACTAGCACATAGACCATGCACCTGAAACTTTTTCAGTGAACTACACATGCAAGAATTAAGCCACTGCAAATTTTTCATAATTTTTAGAGCAACAGAACAAGTCGTAATAATTAAACTGGATCAACCACAAAACAAAATATTAACAGGGGCAAAAGTGACAATTCACAGGCACAAGTATTTTTCCTCAGAATATTTTGATTTTAGAAACCTAACAAAATTTGTTTGGCATTTTTCGCATTTTTTTGTGAATTTCTATAATGTTTGGAAGGTTTCAGCCATTTAAAATAAATAAGGAGAAATAATAAAAAGGGGGGGGCTGACAGCCGGGCCCCACTTGCCAGTGGGCGCCGGCCCAGCTCGCCCCCTCCTCTGCTTCGCCCGCACGGGCGGCCGCGTGGCCAAGCGGGCCTGCGGCGGCGCGGCACCAGCCCCCACCGGCGGCGGCCGGCCGGCGACGCGGCTGGGCCGAGACGCGGCCGGGGTGGGGGGTGCGGGACGGGCGGCGGCCGGGCGGAGCACGCGTGGCGCGGCCCAGAGGCGCGCACGAGGCAGCCCACGGTGGCGCCATGGCTAGGGCGGCGGCGAGCGGCGCTTCCCTGCCGGTGAGGTCGGACCGGCGGCGCGGCGGGGCGGGTGGCGGCCAGGGGACCTAGGCGGCCGTGCGGCTCGCGGCGGCGCCCCGCGAGCGCGCGCAGGGGGGCCCCGCGCGCGTGCGCCGGCGGTGGCACGCGGTGGCGCGGCGATGTTTCGACGCCGGAGGTCGCGGAATCAAGGGGAAAAGAGGCCGGGGAGTGGGAGTAGCTTGCGGGAATGCTCACCACGAGCTTGAATCGATTGGAGGATGGCCGGAGGAGCGGCTCGACGGAGAGGGCGGAGTTCGACAGGGATGGCGATGGTGGTCGGCGCTCAGGAGGTCGATTCGGCCGGGGGGCGGCTCAAATCGAACTCGAGGAGGGTGGTGGATCTTCGGGGTGAAGCTAAGGAGCTCGGGCGCGAAGGTTTCGCGGCGGGACGGCGAGGAACGGCTGGCGCGACGAGCTCTGCTCGCTCTGCTCGGCTCGTCGTGCACGCGAGCTCGAAGGAAGAGGAAAGGAGACTGGCTGGGAAGCTTCCAGGGTGTCCGTGAGGAGAAGAGCGGCGCCGGGGCGCGATTGCCGATGCGTGGAGTCGTTCGCCGGCGGCAGAGCGGTAGTACGGGCGGCGTATGAGAGCACAGGAGAGGAGCAGTGCACCCATTGAATGAATTGGACTCGAGTTTGACCCGATTTTGACCACCTAAAACTCAAAATTTGATAAGGGAACATGAAATTTGCCAAAATAAAAGTTGTAGAGGAAAAGAAGATCTACAACTTTGCTTTTGGGCGAAAGTTGATTTGGAGCTCGGATCATGGAGAAAAACGAGATCGAACATCGCTAAGTCGAAAGTCCAATAGTCAACGTCAGTTTAACCGATGAATGTAAACTGCCCATTTAGAAAACTAGCCGTTACAACTTGGGCAGATTAACCGACGTATCATCGGTTTAACCGGTGAGTGTAGTTGTCCACTGATCAACTGAAAAACTAACTCTCTGGACAACTGCACCGACGTTAACTCAAATCCATCGTCGGTTTAACCGGTGAATATAACTTCTGAAATCCCTGGAAAAACCAACTCACTGGACAAATGCACCGACGTTAATTTTCAAACATCGTCGGTTTAACCGGTGTATATAACTTGAAATACCCTAGAAAAACCAATGTTCTGGACAACTGCACCGACGTTTATTTCAAATATCATCGGTTTAACCAGTGTATATACTTGTCCAGACTCTGCTAACTGTGTTTAACCGACGTATAGAAAATTGGAGTCGTCAGTTAAAGCGGTGTATAGACTTTTTCTGATTTTTGCCTTTTCTGATTTGAGTCTTGAATGAAATCCAAATATTCTTGAGATATAAGTTGAAAACCATTTATTTGAACTTCTTTAGAACCTGAGTGACCATAGTGTGCATCCATTTTTGACTGACCATGTCCATGCTCAAGTTACTTGGCCTTAACCCCTCTTAATAGTGCGATCTTTACAAAACTATAAAACCTATACTAACCTAAGTGTCCTTCTCAACCTTGTGACACTTAGGACTAGAAAGATCCTTAGTCTTGTTACATGCTTGAGTTGAATACCGAGATCGCCTTTTTGAACAATGAGATTTAGGGGCCTCTTTGACATATGACCAAATGAGCGATAATAATTCACTAAGCTGCACAAACTCATTAGTCACAATAATAGTTGTCATTAATCACCGAAACATACCTAGAGGGCCTAGATGCTTACATCAGGAAAGATCAGTCAGAATGGTTGCCACCACCGGTCGGACCGGTTCGACCGGTCGGACCGAATCTGTTCACCGGTCAGACCGGTCTGGTGGCCAGTCTTGGACATTCAAGCCAAAGCGTCCAAAAGTGGGTACCAGGAAGACTAATCAGCACAGGTGCAAGGGCGACTTGCAATTCAGAAACCTAGCTTTGGCCAGCAGCTGAACAAGTACTCAAAGGCCATTCGAAACAATCGGCCGCTAAAAAAGAAACCAAGGTCACCTCTGTGGCAAGGCGCACCATCATCTCCTAGAGGGGAGTCCAGCAAGCGCAGGGCTGATGTGACAGCTCTGTTCCCTCCACAGAAGGTCTATGCTACCATGCCATGGGCGACGCCGGCGTCAGATTCTCTGTTTCCTTCATGGGATCATGGAGGGTTTTGGATCCAATGTTACCTGATGTCGTGCCCGCCACAGTTCCAGGGTGAAGGGAGCTCCAGTGGACCTGTGATTGATAGGTTGCGACAGCCGGTGCATGTCCGATTGGGGCACCGCCAATGTAACACCCCATAATTTTATATAGTGTTTATATGCGCAAAAATGTCAATTTTCAAAAAAATTGTGTGGAGTGCAAATAATTAGGTCAATTTAAGGATAATGCTACTCACCCTTCTTTTAGAAGAGATAAAATCAAATTAAATATAAGGATTTAAATGCTAGAGTGAAAACAATTTGAATGTTATTTGGATTTATGCTTCTACCTTGTTTAAATTTATTTGGGCAAGTTTTGTTTGAAATTGGGTGGTATTTGATTTGAATAAACCATTCAAATCAAATACAAAAAACTAGCCTAAACTCTAAACCTAACCCGGCCGAAACCCGCTAACCTACCTAACCCAACGCACCTAGCCTATCCCGCTAACCCTCCGATCAGCCCAGCCCGCTAACGCGCGCGCGCAGCGCCCCGACCAGCCCAAGCCGGCCCAACAACGTCGTGTCCCTTAGCCCGCTCGCCCGCTCCCTTCGCTCACTCGAGCCGCTGACAGGTGGGCCCCACCTATCGGCTTGCCCCTTCCTCCCGCTCTCACTCACGCGCCCCGTGCCGCTCCCCACCGAGCACGCCGCGCTTTGCGCCGGCTCCGCCTGCCCCCGCTGACACCACCACTTGCCGCCTACACACCAGTCGGCCACCACCTGCGCCATGACCCCAATCCGGGCCGGAGACGCCCCGAAAGGACACCACGTACCCCCCCCCCTGCGCCTTGCAGCCGTCCCATCCACACTACGGATGGCAACGGGTACAATATATGCGCGTACCTGCGGATACCAAACACTATGGGCGCAGATACGGGTTTAAGTTTGTGCCCGCGGGTACGGGCACGGTACAACTCTAAACCCAACGGATATCTTCTAACGGGTTTGTAAAATTGATATTCGAATCCGCAAACCCACAAACCCGCAAAGGTTGACTTTTGTGATGTATTATGTATGAGACTAGTTCATTTATTTGATTAGACTTATTTGTTTTCTCAAAGAAATACTGTTGACATGTTGCTTGTCGGGTTACAATTTATTAGTGCTAAGATATAGAGATGCATTCATTGATATATTAATATTCAAATGCTGTTAAAATGTGTTTGTGTGCTTGATTTTCTAAAGCTTGCGGGTATACGGGTTTTCCTGCGGGTATGCGGGTATCCGCGGATAGCGGGTATGAGTATCGTTTCCTACTTGTTGCTGGTTGTGGGCACGGGTGCGAGTATGAATTTTAGCACGCGGGTACGGGTTTTTGAAGTTGATATCCGCGCGGATTTTACCCGTTTCCATCTATAATCCACACCGCTGCCTCGACATCCGAACTCCACGCGGTGCCCTAGCTGTCGCCTATAAAGCCCTGCAGCTCCCAGTCGAAACCCTAGCCCAATTGGGGTATCCACCTTCCGCCACCGCCAAATTCGTTGAAGAGGGGAGAAGCGAAGGAGGGAGAAGAAGAAGGGGAGCTCCGCGAGGACGCCGCCAGGCCGCCGGAGCTCCACATGCCTCGATCCGTCGACCTCGCCGTTGCAGCGCTGCACGCCACAGCTCCACTCGCCGTTGCAGCGCTGCACACCACAGCTCCACCTGACCCCCTGCACTAAGGGCCGTCGTCCACGAGCCCGACGGTGAGCCCCGCCGCCACACCTCTTCCTCCGCCAATTCCTCTGCGCCGAGAGCCTCGGCCGCTGTGGATCAGCCTTAGCTAGCCCTAGCTCAATCCCTCATTGCCACTATATTAAAATGTCGTGGTGTCAAATGCCTGCCGCTGTGGATCAGCCTTAGCTAGCCCTTGCTCAATCCCTCATTGCCACTATATTAAAATGTCGTGGTGTCAAATGCCTCTCATTCAATGTATTCGCTGTGTTCGCTTGGCTGTGGCTGATGGCTGATTTATTATAAGAACAATACTGCTGACTAGCTGGTGGCTAGTGCTGATTTAGTATGAGAGAATAGTATTGTTGGCTAACAAGTCAAGCGAACACAGCGATTTATAAATATTTCGATCTTAAATTTTAAAACTGCGTGGCACATCCGAACTGCTTTCACGTGGCTGAAATTTGAGGAGGGCAGCACGGACATCTCACACAGAGAAAAGATGTCGTACTTTATTATTTCCATTTTCCCAATCAAACTGTTGTATGATAGAGTGAGGTTCAATGCAGGAAGAAAATGCCAAGGAAAAATCGTAGCTGCCCTTAAACACTTGTACAGTAATAGGAATGGTCTCAGCATTCTTCCTTTCCTATGAATAGTTATCAGCTGCCGCTAAGAATTCCTATGACGATTCCACATGGGTATGGCAATATCATCCAAAGTTGAACTGAAAGCCTCCACCTCCAGGGAAGCCACCACCCGGGAATCCACCATCGAAATGAAACGTGTATTGCTGGCCTCCTCCCCCGAAAGGATTGAAGCCACCCCCGCCTCCTCCCATGTTCATCTCGTCGACATCCTCTCCTCGGTCATATCTCACACGTTTGTCTTCATCACCAAGCACCTGAAGATGCAGAGTGAGCATGTGTGCAACATGTCAATCGCACAACTCATTCCAATGAATCATTCAGAGAACTGATATCGATAGATTGACCCAGTGCCATGTATGCGAGAACTGGGGTTATTTAATAAAGTTTTGGAGTGTGTTCTGTTTTCCTAAAGAGAAGAAGCATTCCACAGAACAATACAGGCTCCTGTCCTTTTTCTATCACCATACCTCATAAGCAGCAGCAATTTCTCGGAACATGTTTTCTGCTTCCTCCCGGTTATCCACGTTTTTATCTGGATGCCACTGCAAGGCCAGCTTTTTGTAGGCACGCTTTATCTCAGCAGCTGATGCTGTCTTTGAAATACCAAGGATTTTGTACCAGTCTTTTCTTTTGCTCAACTTAAGCTGCTTTTCGGCTCTCATAAGTGCTTCACGGATGCCCATGTCCTGGTTGTCAAAGATAGTAAGTTAACACATAAGCTAAAATTAAACGTTGTGGTCTACCAAATTTACATGGCCATAGATACAGAATGTTTCTGTGTCCTGACAAAACTAGAGCATCAACCTTATGTTGCAAATTACAATTGCATATACCTTTTCACTATGGATTCTACTGCAGGATCCACAGAAACTGGACACAGAGAACAGCTTACACAGCAACCCTAGATACCATATCAGTGAATTTAAGGTCCCAGCAGGAGAGGGATGGGTGGGTTGGGCCCTTGGGTATTGCTTTGGGAGTGATAGTGTCAGGGAAACCTTAGGTGGATAAAATGCAAGAACTGTTGCCATCTACACCATCCAAATTCTGCATTTTCAGACCAAATACGATTTTACCTGTGGGGATTTCTGGGCGGCCTCTTTTAGATCCTGAACCGCTCCTTCCCAATCTTCTGAGAGAAGTTTAGCTTCACCTCTCTGTGGTAAGAAGAATGAAAATATCACCAGATATGCCAAGAAATGAACAAACCGATAAGATTGTTATGCTAGAAAAAAGTTTGTGCAAACACACAACTCAATTATTATGAAATTAGCAGATAAATCTTACAATGTCCATGTAACCTAGCCATGCACTCAAACACACTAACAGTGCATATTAAACTGAAGATCTTAGACATGCGGAACCATTGCAATATTTATTATAAGTGCCAGCTGGTTTATAGCATTGATTCCAATCTTAATGGCGGGGTACCTAAACACAATGAAATCCTAGTTTTTTAGAAACCAGTGTCAAAGTTGTAAGGTAAGGTCTTCGAAATGCTAGACATGCCTTCTGCATTCACATTGATGTTCGATGTGATTCCAGACAGGCAGTGTTACCTGTATAAGCGCATCAACAAGATCACTGTCTATGTTGAGTGCTTCAGTACAACTGCTGATGGCCTCCTTACCTCTCCCAAGTATAACCAGAGTTTTACATAACCCGAGATAAAGATGTACATTATATGCAGTATGGTCAGGATCCATTGCTAGAGCTTTCTTGTAGTCCTCAGCAGACAAACGTAGCTTACCCTTGGCAGCATTATCTTCAGCCTGCATGGACACCATTTGATTTAGCTGTTACAATTTTGTACCTTCCAAATTGACCGATAAGAAGAAATGACACTCACACTCTTAGACTTCTTCAAAAGATTCTTCAACCCGAAATATGCTTTCTTCAAATCTGAATGCTCTGGGTCAAGACGAAGCCCTTTCTGGTAGTGCCTAAAAAAAGGTATTATTGGATATTGTCTAGAGGGCATTTGGGTGCGTATAAAGCAAATGCACACTCTTTTTCCAAAATACCTGGAGGCCACATCATGATCAGCAAGGTAATAATAAGCCTGACCACGTAGTAGCAGTGCATCCAAGTTGTCTTCATCTTCCTTTAGAATAAATCCTGTCTCTGAAATAACACTTGAGTAGTCTTTCTGTGCTAACAATGCTTTAGCCTTGAGAAGCTTTGCCTGCAAATTTAATCCTTAGTACTACAGCTCAAGGAGACAGGATTATAAGGAATTTGCTTGTCCGTGGTCACACCTTCAAGCAACCTGGAGAAAAAACAAGTACAATTTTGTTGATGTATTCCAGGACTTTTGAAAAGTCTCCGGAATCAAACTGGCCATAAGCAGACTGTAATGAACTTTGAGCCTGCAGAAGCTGAGATAATTCCTTTTCCACTGTAGCAGTCCCAGGATTTAACTCCAGGTATTTGTTATAGTCGATCTCAGCTTCCTTGTATCTGGACTTGAAAAAACATAATGCACATAAGACAAGCAAGGAATAAGGAACAGCAAAACAAGATATCATGTGCAGGATGACAAGTATTTTAGTAGCCATGTTCTCTTGCCATTTCATTATATGGGACTCCTCTTTCAGATATTGAGGCAATGATGCAAAACCAGGATTAGAATACCCATTATATTTAATAGGTATCAAGTCCATTTTTTTTCTTGTTTATGAGGTCAAACCAAAATGAAAAAATCAGCTACTTGCAAGTTTGAAAACAGAAGAAGTTGAAAGTATACTGGTTTAGCATTGTATTCAAGTAGGAGCGTGACACACAAAAACAATGGATTGCAAATCTGTTTTGAGGCTTGTAACCTCACCTCATCCCTGATGAGCTTGCATGCTGCATCCTACCATGCACTTTAGCTTAACAACCCCCCACCCCACCCCCGCGGTACTCTGTAATTCTCGGTCAATCTTTTCGATTAATGCATTAGGTGGGAGTCCTCGCGCCCCCGATATTCTCGAGAAAAAACAATGGGTTGCCAATCAGTCCACGAGCAAAATTCACCTGCACTTATGGCGGAGCACTGATGCACGCTGCCTGTAAGCTTCAGAATGATTTGGGTCAACTTCCAACACAGCATTTAGCAGGCCAAGTGCCCCATCATACCTCCTCAGGTTCATCATCTCCGATGCTCGTGCGAACAGAGTAGCAGGTTCCTTTTCTTGACCTTCTGGAATTACAGAAAAAGAAGACGATATTTGATTAGTGACTAGTAGTATCGAAAGCGGTGGACCCAATTGTGCTGTGGCTGTATAGACTGGAAATGGCTGGCCTAACAGTATCCAGAAAGAGCCAAGATGAAATCCGCAAATGCGTAGCACAAGTCAGGAGATAGATTGCATATTCCCTTGATCTGATGAGATGCTGCTAAAACATATTATGAGGGTGACAGAACAAGGTGCAACTGAAGATTTAGTAAGAGCACTGGGTCTCGCTCGCTCCGAGATCCAACCAATCAAATCAATGTGAAGAGGGGAAGGCTTCCCCTTGCGGGATGTTCGGAGATCCAATCCAACTCTACGCAATGCTACGGTTAACTTGTGATGGTGGGAAGTCGGAAGGGAAGCGCACCTTGAGCGAAGACCAGCGGGGAGTACTGCAGGTGGAGAAGGCAGAGGATGAGGAGCGGAGGCAGCGCCGTCCGCCCCCATGCCCGCACCATGGTCTCCGTCTCGCGCTCCCTGCGCAGGCTTCTCGTCTTCCTCCCCTGGTTTCCGTTCCGTCCTAGCTCTTGACAGACACCGCGTTTTTTTTTAAGGGAACAGACACAGTGTTGGGACGGAACACGTAGCCTGGCCAATACGGCGGCGACGCGTGGACTCGCGGCCACAAACGGGCCGGGCCAGCATTATGTTGTCTGTCCAACCCAATCTACTCCAGCCCAAACTCAATCCGGATCACTTGCATCAGAGATTTCTTAAAAAGAAAAAAGTGCTTGTGAGGAGAGAGAGTGAATTTCTTAATGAACTTCCTTATTATTATATACAATTTTATTTTTTACTACTATGTCTAATCTTCTTGTCCTCAATTGACATTCATGTTACGAGCTGTTAAAGCGGTTCTCTTCTACTTGATATATTCAAAATAATACTTATTCGTCCGTCGTTTGGCCATGACTGTTTTGCCCAAAAAAAAAGCACTCCAACTTTAAAAAAAAAATCAACCTACGGGCCCACTCCCATGCACTGCCCATTCTTTCATTGCTTCCTTTAGCACCTCGCCCCCTCTCCCCTCCGAGCTTGCGTGCGCCGCCGCCGCTCCTGATTGCCGCCTTCCCGACGATGCGTGTGCCCGTCCGACTAGGTCCTTCTCCGCCGCATCGCCCGAGCTCCGCTCTTGTGCACCACCGTTGTCCCGACGGCCGGATAGTCACCCTGGGCATTCGGTATTACCGAACCGATCGGTTCGGTTCTTCGGTACCCATACAAATTCGGTTTCTGAACATGTAGGTACCGATCGATTCCTACAAAAACGTCACAACTCACAAATACAACATGTTATTCAAATAATAAAAGTGGGCAAGCTCACACACAGGAAGCCAACAGCAAGGAAAAAAACAGCACAGCCACACAGGTACGCAGCAAGCAACAGGCCAACAGCCAACAGGAAGCATCACTCCATGCTCTGTTACGCGGATACTCCTAGGAGGTGGCGTATCCGTATCCGATACGTATCGGATACGGATACGCCCCGGATACACCTCGGATACGTTTCTAGCTGTATCTTGAAAAAACGGATACGTATTTGCTTGGATACGCGTATCTGATACTTTTGGGCCAGATGGGATACAGCCCAAAGCAGTAATCAACTCACCCAAATGCTGTTTTGGTAGTAAGAGATGATACAAAATGATGAACTTGCTGCAATAGAACTGTAGAACTAGATGAGCAGCAACTGAAGAACCCCTTGTGGAATCAGTTGTGCTTTTAGAGAATGCTAGTTATAGAGGTAATGTTATATGGACATGCAAGTATTGCACATCTGAGTGTAGGGGAAGTTACTCAAGAGTAAAATCTCACTTGCTGAATATCTATGTGATATTTATATATAATTATTAATTATCCTAGCCGTATCTCCGTATCAGTGTTTTTTGGGAAAGTGTGTATCCGCGTATCTGATACCCATACCAGTATCCGTGTAACATAGACTCCATGTCTCCATTCACTCGGTCACTCACAGGTCACAGCCAACAGCAAGCACATGCACATGCACAGCAAGCAACATCAAAACATTATGCAGGCTTTGGTGTAGATGTAGGCTTGGAGGACGACGACTTGATCTTGCTTGCTTTGGTGTTGGAGGATTTTGTTAGTTGGGACTTGATGTTGGTGGAGGTAACCATCCTGCTTTTGCTGCCTTGAATGGATGACTTGGCAGCATGGCCGTCAATAATGGCTAAGTCCTTGAACTCTTGAATTAACTCTGAAATGTAATAAAAAAGATGATGTAATTAATTTTAGTTCTGTAATGAAAACAGCAAGCAAAATAAATGACATAGAGATAGAGTTATGAAGTTATCACCTTCTTCATATTTAGCTAACTGTTATGTATTTTCTGAAAGATCAATTGGAGTTGCCCTTCTAAGCCAATCTTGAGTACAAACAAGAGCTTCAACCATAAATGGAGTGAGTGAAGTCCTAAAATCGTCCAGTACGCGCCCACCAGTGCTAAAGGCAGATTCACTAGCAACAGTAAAGATTTGGATGGCGAGCACATCACGAGCTAATTTAGAAAGTATGGGAAATCTAGAGGCCTGACCCTTCCACCAAGCAAGAATATCAAATCTTTTGGCATCTTCTTCACACTCTTCAGCCAAATACCTATCCAATTCAGTCCTGTTGCCCCTACTGCTACTGCCCATTCCACTATTCAGCTTCATTCTCTTCACAATGTTATCCCCAATCAAGCAAGACTTCTTGTAGGTGTTTCCCAATATCATCACCCTTTTTCCCTTTTACCTTGAAAAAACTAATTATCTTTTTTATGCAAGCACCAATCATTATCAATAAAATGGGCTGTTACAGTCACGTAACTATCTTGTTGCTCTGATGTCCAGCCATCGGTTGTGAGGCAAACACTATTGCATTGTTCTTGAAAAAACATTTTCAATTTAGCTTTCTGCTCAAAATATAATTGCACAGTGTATCTAGTACATGTCCTTCTAGATGGTATTTCAAAACGAGGGCAAGCAACAGACATGAACTTCCTAAAACCAGGTTTTTCACCAAATCCAAAAGGCTCCTCATCTTCTATTATCATTTCAGCAAAGGCAGACCTAAGCAACTTAGGATCAAACTTCCAAGTGGATACACTATTTCCTTCAGTAACTTGCAAAACACCTTGTGATGCATCATCACTACATCTATGAGGATTACGCCTACAAATGCCAAAATGCTTATGCATACCTGACGTACCATTAAGCACTGGATGTGCTTTGATCTCAGCAGAGCAATACTTGCACTTTCCCTTAACCACCACACCCTTTTCTGTGATTTTGATGAAGTGTTCCCAAATTTTTGATCTAGCTGCCATCTCCTTTCTCTTCTTCCCCTCCTCAGCATCTACATCGATAACCTCCTTATGTTTCTCTCCATCAGCAGCAGCATCCTTCGAATCCTTCCCATCACCATCAACACCTGCAGCCCCGCCATCACTGCAGTCTTGATTCCTTTGCTCCTCGACCTCGAGTGACCAATCAATGACTTGGTCATTGTCTTCCTCAGACTGAGACATCTGTGGAATATTGGAAGTGAAGTCAAAATAAAGAGGACCAAATTGCTCTGTCAAAAATCAATCAAACACTGAAATTGCTAAATCTGACTTACATTGCAGGAATCAATGGAAGTAGCCGTTGTGACGGAACCGCCAAATTAAAACTCTAATTAAGCTTAATGGCCGTCATTTGAACACATCGGGCGCATTAGCTTAACGGCTTAATTTGACGATCCTTTCTCAACACACGGTCCGATCGAAACAACACCGGTAGTCCCACACGATGGTGGGCGCAGATGGTACAAGCACGACAAAATACTTGAAAATACAAGAGCGAGCACGACACGAACATTAAGTTTTACAAGCTGAGTTCAAATACATAAATAATTTACAAAACTTTACAATAGATGTGCCTGAAGTTCGAATATAAAAGATCCTACATCTACTTTAGCTTCCATCAGTTCTGCTCCTTCAAGACCGGTCAAACCGGTTCTACCAACCGGTCGGACCGGTCGGCACTGCCTGCTGACTCCATCGGTCAGACCGGTCCCACGGACCGGTCAGACCGGTCTGCACAAAACAGAAGGGCTGCACACTCAGCCCACAAGTGCACAACCCGACAGCGTCCTAACCTAAGGGTCCCGCTCCTCGACCTGCCACCCCTCTGCATCCCGGCGGATGAACTTGACACAACAGGGGCAGAAATCGACGTCCGGGTGACCTGTAATAATAAAGGTGGCAACAAACCCTGGGTATTCTAATACTCAGCAAGGCTTACCCGTCCAGTGAGTATAACTTAGCCCAGATATCTAGACATGCAAGGCTTTTGGCTAGTGGTTTGTTCTTGCAGAAATAGCAACTAGAGGTGTATCCTTACTTTCAACATTTTAGCCACATATTTTATATAACTAAACTCTCCCTAAATTTTGCCTGTCTACACACACATGTGGAGCATCCAATAAGATTCAGAATTTATATCCATTTTTATATCTCTAATACCCTAACTCATTCGCTACGGTGTGACAAAGAGACCAAGGCCCTCATATCCGCGAGACACGGCGAATCGATTCGATTTAACCTTGCAAGGTGGACCTAACCAACACGGCACGTATTTGCCCCGTCGGACTATACATGCCAACCATTCCCCTCCCTGCCTCGAACTACAGGAACCAGCCCAACGACATATGGTCAGCCGAGCTCAACGTGAGACCACCAAAAGTAAACATATGCATCCCAATTCTCCGCGACTACTCAACTCGCCCCGGGAGTTGGGTGCGGGTTCCTGTACTTTCGAAGCAAGGCAGTACTCGGCTTACCGGTTTCGACTACATCCTACTCCCGGCATGCAGTTAGTACAATTCAATCCCCGATCAGCACTGCCACAACGACCGGTCCTTAATCGACACGGACGGGGCTAAGACACCCAGGAACCCTGTCCTGCTGCCATACCTAATACCATCATCCCCGCCCGGTCTCACATCTCCATAACCATTTCAAACCACTTCAACAATACTGATGTACAAAGATAATAATGTATCTCGCGAGTAACCGGCAATTACACTGCTTCTAATGTTTCCTGTGTCTCGCGAGTGACACTAAGTCACCCGACTTCTGCCGGACTATTTTAGCCTAGCACCACTATCAACCTAGACATACTAGTAAAAACTCAGAGAAACCTAGGGATCATGCAGCTAGGGTTTCAATCAAATCCTAATATGTAATGCACAAGTAATAGATAACATATACATAGTGAATCATAATTTAAATTATTAGGATATGCACCGGGGCTTGCCTTGTGTCTGCTGCTCGGCACTGGGGTGAGTTGGGCCTTGGGCCGACTCCCCGCGGACCTCCTGCTGCGGGGCTGGCCCCTGTGGCTCCGGTGGCTCCGCAACCACCGTGTAAACGACCTCCTCTGCCGCGGCTGCTACACGGATGCATATGCATATGACATGAGAATGCATGCATGATTTATAAAAATTACAAGTAATCGATACCCAATCAAACTTCCAACTAATTGTATTAACAACCACCTATTTACCCCTGCTCAGCCCAGCTACACCGGTCAGACCGGTCTATAACACCGGTCAGACCGGTCCTACTTCTCGCAGCGAGCCACCGGTCAGACCGGTCCCTCCGACCGGTCAGACCGGTCCTACCCAGCCAGGAACCAGAAACCTTGGCGCGGCGAAAATCGCCCACCAACTCTAAAACCTGACTAGTAACTAGTTCATGGGTTACACTAGGATGTATTTGACCGGAGGAAATCGACTACAACCATTTAGAACGAGAGATCGAACCAAATCCTTATTTACCTTGAGGTGAGCCCTCCCCCACGACGAACTGGGATTCCACCTCACCCCGGGAAGAAGTCCATGCCAGAGTCGATTCCTTGACTCCGATTCGAAGCTTCCCATGCCTTAGATTTGATTAGAGGTGAGGGATTTGAGATGGAGGGTTTGGGAGAGTGGGGAGAGCACGGGAGAGTGAGGGAGAGGGTCTGGGCGACGGGGTAACACTGAGGGAGTTAGTGAGGGAGAGAGAGAGGTTTAAATGATGTGGGGCCCCTCAACCCAATTCAGTCCAGTTAGACCGGTCAGACCGGTCGCCACTACCGATCAGACCGGTCCGGCCCAGGCTGAAAGGAGGAGTTTTGGTTTTGTGCTTTGCCGTGTGAGTTTGAAATTAATGACCTTAATTATCTCAATTACCGAGGACTAACACCTGGGTGTTACAATCCTACCCCCTAAAAGAAATCTCGTCCCGAGATTTAATGGAGGTGTTAAATTGCAAGGAATATAGAAGGGTAGGTACCTTGGTAAGTTTGTAACAACTCCGGATATTTGGATTTAAGAAACTCTTCGGTTTCCCATGTGGCTTCTCGCTCGGAGTGATTGCTCCACTGAACCTTATAAAAATTGCTGGTTTGATTGCGAGTAACCCGGGTCTTGAAATCAATAATTTTTATTGGTTGCTCCGGATAGACAAGATCGGGCTCCAGTTGCAATTTCTCAATGTCAATTATCTTTTCTGGAACACGGAGGCACTTCCGGAGCTAGGAGACATGGAATATATTATGGACCGCAGATAAGTGAGCAGGAAGTTCCAGGCGGTATGCCACAGGCCCACATTGCTCAACAATGAGAAAAGGCCCGACATAGCGAGGTGCAAGCTTTCCCTTCACACCGAATCGTTGAACCTCTTTCATTGGAGATACCCGTAGATAGACATGATCCCCCACTTGAAACTGGATAGATTGACGCTTCTGGTCCGCGTAACTCTTTTGTCTGGATTGGGAAATTTTCAAATTTTCTTGAATAACCCAAACCTGCTCTTCGGCTTCATTTACCATATCGGGTCCAAAGAACGTCCTCTCCCCCGCTTCGGATCAATTCAACGGCATTCTGCATTTCCGTCCATATAAGGCCTCAAAGGGAGCCATTCTGATGCTCTCTTGATAGCTATTGTTATATGCAAACTCGGCCAATGGCAAGCACTCATCCCATTTTTGACCATAGGTGAGTACACATGCTTCGCACTCATCCCATTTTTGACCATAGGTGAGTACACATGCACGAAGCATGTCTTCTAAGATTTGATTTATTCTTTCTGTCTGGCCGTTAGTCTGGGGATGATAAGACGAACTGCGGAGGAGCTGAGTGCCGAGGGCGGCGTGAAAGTGCTCCCAAAACCGGGCAATGAACTGAGCACCCTGGTCTGAAATGATTGTCTTTGGAATTCCATGAAGACTCACAATACGGTCCATATACAGCTGAGCGTATTGCTTCGCCATATGTGTGGTCTTTACCAGTAGAAAATGCGCGGTCTTGGTGAGACGATCCACAATAACCCATATCGAGTCAAATCCTTTAGAAGTTCTGGGTAAACCGACAATAAAATCCATACTGATGTCTTCCCACTTCCAGGAGGGAATACTCAGGGGCTGCAATGGGCCGGCTGGTCTCAAGTGGCTCGCCTTAACCCTCCGACAGGTGTCACATTCGGACACATACCTAGCAATCTCCCGCTTCATCCTTGTCCACCAGAAATGCTGCCTCAGGTCTTGGTACATTTTATTACTGCCCGGGTGGATTGAGTACCTAGAGAGATGAGCTTCATTAAGAATTTGTTTTCGAAGTTCCCAATTCTTAGGTACTACCAACCGGTTCTTAAACCATAAAACACCCTCGCTATCCAGCTAGAAGCATGCCACACGAGGGTCACTTTCTCTTAGCCTTTGCCTAATCTTTTCCATGCCAATATCATTTTTCTGAGCCGCCATAATATAATCTCGCAGTGTTGGAGTGAGAGTGAGATTAGCAAGAGTACCCTCAGACATCATAGTCAAGTTCATCTTCTCCATTTCTTGACACAAAGAGTCATGCACTGCTATAGCTGAGATGCAACTGCAACTGGCTTTATGACTCAATGCATCGGCTACAACATTAGCCTTGCCCGGGTGATAATGAATCTCCATATCATAATCTTTAATCAGCTCCAACCACCGTATCTGGCGCAAATTCAACTCATTCTAGGTGAAAATATACATAAGACTCTTGTGGTCTGAGTATATATGAACAGGATTGCCCAGAAGGTAATGGCACCAGATCTTTAATGCATGCACGACTGCTGCCAGCTCCAGATCATGAGTAGCATAATTTTCTTTGTGCCGTCTTAGGGCTCTGGAGGCATAAGCAATCACACGCTGATCCTGCATAAGGACGCAGCCTAGGCCCGTACCTGATGCATTACAACAAGTATTAATGACCGATTAAAATTCGGCGAAGATAAACAGGGATGAGAGCGTAGCCAAGACCCGTACCTGATGCATCACAATACACATCAAAAGGCTGGGTGATGTCTGGCAGAGCAAGGACAGGGGCAGACGTCAGAAGTTTCCTCAAAGTCTGAAAGGCCTGCTCACATTTGTCGTTCCAATAAAATCTTACCCCTTTCTTGAGTAGTTCAGTCATGGGTCTAGCAATTTTTGAGAATTCCGGAACAAACCGCCAGTAATACTGTGCTAGCCCAAGGAAACTCCGGATCTCTAAAACATACTCTGGAGTCTTCCAATTCAGGACATCCTGAATCTTGCTAGGATCAACAGAAATCCCCTTATCTGAGATGATGTGGCCCAGGAACTGGACTTCCTTGAGCCAGAAATCACACTTGCTGAATTTGGCATACAGCTTGTGCTCCCGCAGGCGCTGAAGCACAATGCGGAGATGCTCTGCATGTTCTTCTTCATTCCTGGAAAATATCAGGATGTCGTCAATGAAAATCACGACGAACTTATCTAGCTCGGGCATGAACACCGAGTTCATGAGATACATGAAATGAGCAGGGGCATTCGTTAGCCCGAAAGACATGACCAGATATTCAAAAAGTCCGTATCTGGTGGAAAAAGCCTTCTTGGGAATATCCTCAGCTCTAATCTTTATCTGATAATAGCTAGAGCGGAGATCAATCTTGGAAAATACTTTGGCCCCGAATAGCTGATCAAACAGGATGTCAATCCGGGGAAGTGGGTACTTATTCTTGATGGTGACGGCATTCAAAAGTCTATAGTCCACACACAACCTGAGGCTTTCATCTTTCTTTTTCACAAAGAGTGCAGGACAGCCCCAAGGTGACGTGCTAGGACGGATATAGCCCTTATCAAGCAATTCCTGCAGTTGTTTCTTTAACTCCGCCAGTTCATTAGGTGGCATCCGGTAAGGCCTCCTAGAAATCGGTGCCGTACCCGGTTGTAATTCAATGGTAAACTCCACGTCACGATCAGGCGGCATTCCAGGCAATTCATCCGGAAAGACATCCGGATATTCACACACCACTGGTATATCTGCTAGCTTTTTACCCTCAACCTGATTCACCGTAGATGTCAAGGACATATGATCTTTCAAATGTAAAGTCATACACCCATGAATGGAAGATTTGATGTGCACAGATTGTGAGGGTCGTGTCCAGACTAACTCCCTGGCCCTCCATCCAGTTCATACCCAATATAATATCTATCCTTTGGGTCGGTAACATTATCAGGGCCGTAGGAAATTTTTTTCCTTGCAACTGTAGGAGTACTTGCTTAACAAACTGATTGGTGATTAACTTTCCCCCAGGCGAATGAATATGGTATGGCTTGGGCATGCTTTCTATTTTTAATCCCAGTCTATCAACACACCCCTTGCTAATAAAAGTATGAGACGCCCCTGAATCAAATAACACTGTAACGGGTTGTTCATTTACTAAGAACGTACCCGCCATCACTGGAGCTCCCTCAGGAATACCCTCGAGGGTGGTGTAATGCACCTGTCCTGGCTTGAAGTGGGCCACTTGCTGCTTCTGACCCTGCTGGCTCGATTGCTGGCCTTGCTTGGGTGGCATTGGATAGTTCCATGCAAAGTGACCAAGCTGTCCACAGTTGTAGCACAGAAACAAATTGGGGCGTACCCCCGGCTGCTGCACCCAGCCCTTCTGCTCATTCTGCTGAGGAGCAGGAGGATTGACTGTCCCCTGTGGCTGAGTGTACTGAGGGGGCCTGTATCCCCACTGCTGCTGTGGCTGGTGCTGAAAGGGGGCTCGCTGTGGTCCCGACTGCACCAAGCGAAACCTCTGAGGGGCGCTGCTAGAAGATCTCGCTGCCGGCGCCTTTCTCTTCTTCTCCGCCTTGTGAGCCAGATGGGCGTCCTCCTGAATGATAGCCCCATTGACTAGCTCACTGAAAGTGTCAAACTTGATCATGGCCAGGCGATCCTGGAGCTTGCTACTAAGCCCCTGCCTGAAGCAAGCCTGCTTCTTCTCATCAGTGTCTACGTGATATCCCACGGACCGGTCAGACCGGTCTGCACAAAACAGAAGGGCTGCACACTCAGCCCACAAGTGCACAACCCGACAGCGTCCTAACCTGAGGGTCCCGCTCCTCGACCTGCCACCCCTCTGCATCCCGGCGGGTGAACTTGACACAACAGGGGCTGAAATCGATGTCCGGGTGACCTGTAATAATAAAGGTGGCAACAAATCCTGAGTATTCTAATACTCCGCAAGGCTTACCCGTCCAGTGAGTATAACTTAGCCCACATATCTAGACATGCAAGGCTTTTGGCTAGTGGTTTGTTCTTGCAGAAATAGCAACTAGAGGTGTATCCTTACTTTCAACATTTTAGCCGCATATTTTATATAGCTAGACTCTCCCTAAAGTTTGCCTGTCTACACACACATGTGGAGCATCCAATAAGATTCAGAATTTATATCCATTTTTATATCTCTAATACCCTAACTCATTCGCTACGGTGTGACAAAGAGACCAAGGCCCTCATATCCGCGAGACATGGCGAATCGATTCGATTTAACCTTGCAAGGTGGACCTAACCAACACGGCACGTATTTGCCCCGTCGGACTATACATGCCAACCATTCCCCTTCCCGCCTCGAACTACAGGAACCAGCCCAACGACATATGGTCAGCCGAGCTCAACGTGAGACCACCAAAAGTAAACATATGCATCCCAATTCTTCGCGACTACTTGACTCGCCCCAGGAGTTGGGTGCGGGTTCCTGTACTTTCGAAGCAAGGCAGTACTCGGCTTACCGGTTTCGACTACCTCCTACTCCCGGCATGCAGTTAGTACAATTCAATCCCCGATCAGCACTGCCACAACGACCGGTCCTTAATCGACATGGACGGGGCTAAGACACCCAGGAACCCTGTCCTGCTGCCATACCTAATACCATCATCCCCGCCCGGTCTCACATCTCCATAACCATTTCAAACCACTTCAACAATACTGATGTACAAAGATAATAATGTATCTCACGAGTAACCGGCAATTACTCGGCTTCTAAAGTTTCCTGTGTCACGCGAGTGACACTAAGTCACCCGACTTCTACCGGATTATTTTAGCCTAGCACCACTATCGACCTAGACATACTAGTAAAAACTTAGGGAAACCTAGGGATCATGCAGCTAGGGTTTCAATCAAATCCTAATACGTAATGCACAAGTAATAGATAACATATACATAGTGAATCATAATTTAAATTATTAGGATTCACTATTCAGTCCATAATTCAGTCCAATTCAGTCCAGTTAGACCGGTCAGACCGGTCGCCACTACCGGTCAGACCGGTCTGGCCCAGGCTGAAAGGAGGAGTTTTGGTTTTATGCTTTGCCGTGTGAGTTTGAAATTAATGACCATAATTATCTCAATTACCGAGGACTAACACCTGGGTGTTACAGCCGTCTTCGCGGGTCCTTGCTCGACCAGGCAGCAACTCGACGACAGCGCGGCCGTGTCGGGGACGCCGGATGCCGGACGACTCGTGCCCGCGTGGGGGACGCCAGACGGCGCGGCCCGTTGGGGCTGGGACCTGGCCGCTTGGGGCTTGGCCGCTTGGGAGAGGGGCGGACGCCGCGCCGCAGACCGTGGAGCCATGGAGGTGGAGACGGGCGGGCGGGGGGCGGGCGCCGGGTGGTCGCTGGTCGGTCGGCGTGCCTGCGCGTGCGCGAGTCCGCGAGAGAGGCGGCGTCGGTGGGCGGCGGCTATGGTGCGTCCGTGCGGGACTACGGGGGGTGGGGTGACTGGGTGAGACCGTGAGAGACGCGAGGGGCTAGGGTTTCAGTCAGCGAGTGAGTGGGCTGTGGGCTTGTTATTTTGTTGATGGGCTTCGTGGGCTGCTAGGCTGCTGGATAATTTTGGTAATATCTCGGTACTTCGGTTTACCGAGGCCCAGAATCGAAAGTACCTCGGTAAATTTGGTACCTAAAATCGGTTCGGTTTTCGGTTTTTCGTGCCCAGGGTGACCGGATACGGATGGCAACGGGAGTATCCGCGTACATGCGGATACCAAACTCGATGGGCGCGGATAAGGGTTTAAGTTTGTACCCGCGGGTACGGCCGCAAGTACAACTCTAAACCCAATGAATATCTTCTAACGGGTTTGAAAAATTGATATCCCAATTCGCAAACCTGCAAACATTGACTTTTGTGATGTATCATGTATGAGTCTAGTTCATTTATTTGATTAGACTTATTTGTTTTCTCAAATAAATGGTGTTGACATGTTGCTTGTTGGGTTATAATTCATTAGTGCTAAGATATATAGATGCATTCATCGATATATTAATATTCACATGCTATTAAAATGTGTTTGTGTGCTTGATATTCTAAAGCTTGCAGGTATATGGGCTTGCCCGCGGGTATGTGGGTATCCGCGGATAGCGGGTACGAGTATCATTTCCTATCCATTGCGGGTTGTGGGCACGGGTGCGGGTATGCATTTTGGCACACGGGGTACAGGTTTGCAAAGTTGATATCCGCGCAGATTCTACCCGTTGCCATCTATACTGCCGAATGCGTCCCCAACGCAGCCCCCTCATGCTTCTACAGCAGCGGCGGGCGATGTAGGAGGGGCGAATCGCGCCATCCCTGTAAGTATCTTCCCACGTTGGTCGTCGGGAGTCGGCGATGTGGGACCGGTCCAGGATCAAGGGTGGCGGTAGCGCAGTGTCTTCGGATCCTCCATTGCTCTTTATGCCGATACGCCAGGCGGCGACCTGGTGCATCTAGAACTTCTAGTGGATTTTGATGAATAGAAGGATAGAAGCGATGTAGCTGTTGTATGTTCCAAGCGTTGGTGAGGACTTCACCGTTTTTGTTCACCAGCTTGTACATGCCGGGTTTGAGCACCTCGGCGATTATGTACGATCCTTCCCATGGTGGTGAGAGCTTGTGGCGGCCCCTGTTGTCCTATCGAAGCCTCAGCACCAAGTCCCCTTCGTTGAGGTCTCGGCGCCGGACCCTCTGCGCTTGATACCTTCATAGGGACTACTGGTAGTGCAGAGTGTAGGAGTGCCACATCTCGAGCCTCGTCCACTTGATCCAGTGAGTCTTCGCGAGCTCGCTGGTTCTGCTGCTCTTGGTATGCCTTGAGCCTCGGCGACCCGTATTCCAGGTCTGTGGGGAGTATGGCCTCAGCGCCATAGACGAGGAAGAACGGGGCGAAGCCCGTGGCTCTGCTTGGTGTCGTCCTCAGGCTCCAAATGACCGAGGGTAGCTCCGTGAGCCATCTCCGGCCAAATTTGTTCAGCTTGTTGAAGATTCTCGGCTTCAGTCCTTGGAGGATCATGCCATTGGCACGCTCCACTTGCCCGTTCGTCTGTGGGTGTGCCACAGCCGACCAGTCCACACGTATGTGGAAGCTATCGCAAAACGCCAAGAACTTCTTGCCTGTGAACTAGGTGCTGTTGTCGGTGATGATCGAGTTCGGGACCCCGAACCTGAAGACGATGTCGGTGAAGAATAGAACTGCTTGCTCGAATTTGACCTTGCCGATGGGTCGAGCCTCGATCCACTTGGAGAATTTGTCAACCGCCACCAGCAAGTGCGTGAAGCCCCCCGGGTGCCTTCTGCAGTAGACCGACGAGGTCCAGTCCCCACACAACGAAAGGCCATGTGATGGGGATTGTCTGCAGAGCATGGGCCGGGAGGTGTGTTTTTCGAGCATAGAACTGGCAACCCTCGCAGGTCCGCACGACGTCAGTGGCGTCGGCGACCGCGGTGGGCCAGTAAAAACCTTGCCGAAACGCGTTACCCACGAGGGTGCGCGGCGCGGCGTGGTGGCCTCATATGCCAGCGTGGATGTCGCAGATCAGCTCTTTGCCCTCAGGGATGAGGATGCATCGTTGCAGGACACCCGAGGGACTGTGCTTGTATAGCACGTTGTCGATTAGGATGAAGGACTTGGCCCGCCTGGCGAGGCGCCGCGCCTGAGCACGGTTCGAGGGTAAGACCCCTCGAATCATCCAGTCAAGGTACTGGATGCGTCAATCTTGCGAAGTGGGGGCCTCATCAACTTCCATTGCCTCGGCCTCGTCCGCGGAGGTGGTCCCGAAGTCAATGTCCATGGGCTCGACCTCGTACGCCGGGGGTTTCCCGCCGGAGGGCCCAACGGACGAGGGGCCTGGCTCCGTCGGATCCTTGAACTCGACGGAGGGCTTGGTGATGTCGCGAGCGAAGATGTTCGGGGGGACAGTGGTTCGCCCCGACGCGATCTTGGCTAATTTGTCGGCGTCCTCATTGTACTTGCGCGGGACATGATTGAGCTCTAGACCGTCGAACTTGTCTTCGAGGTGGCGCACTGCATTGCAGTACGCCTCCATCTTCGGGTCGTGACAGCTAGACTCCTTCATTACTTGGTCGACGACGAGTTGAGAGTCGCCGCGCGCGTCGAGGCGTTTGACACCGAGCTCGATGGCGATGCGGAGGCCACTGAGGAGGGCCTCATACTCCACCATGTTGTTAGAAGTGGGGAAATGCAAGCGTATCATGTACCGCATGTGTTCTCCGAGGGGTGAGATGAAGAGGAGGCCGGCACCGGCGTCAGTTTTCATCACCGATCCGTCGAAGTACACAGTCCAGCATTCGCCCTGGATTTGCGGTGGGGGTAGCTGAATGTCCGTCCATTCAGCCACGAAATCGGCCAAGATTTGTGACTTGATTGCTTTGCGGGGGGCGTAGGTGAGAGTCTCTCCCATCAGCTCCACAGACCATTTGGCAATTCTACCCTCGGCTTCCCGGTTGCGGGCTATCTCTCCCAAGGGGAAAGACGAGACCACGGTGACGGGATGGGCCTCGAAGTAGTGGCGCAGCTTGCGCCGAGATAAAACCACTGCGTAGAGCAGCTTTTGAATCTGCGGATAGCGTGTCTTAGTTTCAGACAACACCTCGCTGATGTAGTACACCGGCTGTTGGATGGGCAGAGCATGACCCTCCTCTTGTCTTTCGACCACGATCACCGCGCTGACCACTTGGGTCGTTGCAGCTACGTACAGATAGAGGGGCTCGCCGTCCGTGGGTGGTGTGAGAATGGGAGCGTGAGTGAGCGACGCCTTCAGCCTTTCGAGGGCTTCTTGGGCTTCGGGGGTCTACGTGAAGCGCTCGGTTTTCCTCAAGAGTCGATACAGGGGTAAGCCTTTCTCGCCGAGGTGCGAGATGAATTGGCTGAGGGACGCTAGGCATCCCATGACCCTCTGTACCCCCTTTAGGTCTCGGATCGGTCCCGTCCGAGTGATGGCCGAGACTTTTTCGGGGTTGGGCTCGATGCCCCGCTGGGAGTTGGGTCGGACATCAAGGGAGTGCTCGGCGACTTCCCTCGGTATGCCAGGCATGTCCGAGGGGCTCCACGCAAAGATGTCAGCGTTGGCACGGAGAAAATCGACGAGCACCACTTCCTATTTGCTGTCGAGGGTGGCGCTGATCTGCAACGCCTTGTCGTCGTGGTGGCTCGGGTCAAGGGGCACCTTCTTGATACCCTCGGCGGGTTCGAAGCTCCCGGCGTGTCGGTGCGTAGAGTCCAAGGTCTCGCTTGCCAGCTTGTCGAGGATGGCTGCGAGGGCCGCATCCTCCGCCTGAGCCTTCGCGTGCTCAACGCACTCGACGTCGCACTCGTAGGCATGCTCGAACGAAGAGCCGATGGTGATGATGCCCTTTAGACCCGGCAGCTTCAGCTTGAGGTAGGTGTAGTTGGGGACGGCCATAAACTTGGCATAGCAAGGACGACCAAGGATTGCATGATAGGATCCTCGAAACCCCACCACCTCGAAAGTGAGCACCTCCTTGCGGAAGTTGGCTGCTGTGCCGAAGCATACAGGCAGATCGATCTGGCCGAGGGGTTGGACTCGCTTCCCCAGCGCAACGCCGTGGAATGGCAACTTGCTGGGGCGAAGCTTGTCCATTCCGATCCCCATGAGCTCCAAGGTGTGGGCGTACATGATGTTGAGGCTGCTGCCTCCGTCCATGAGCACCTTCGAGAAGCGGGTGTTGCCGATGATGGGATCGACAACGAGCGGATACCGTCCCGGATGCGGGACGTAGTCGGGGTGATCTTCGCGGCCAAAGGAGATGGTATCTTTCGACCAATCGAGGTAGGATGGCGTGGCTTTGGTGACGGAGAAAACTTCCCGGTGCTCACGCTTGCGCTGCCGAGAAGTCATGTTCGTTGTTGCTCCTCCAAAGATGAAGAAGGCGTTCTCCACTGGGGGGAACTCGTCATCTCCACCTTTGTCGCCAGCATCCTTCTTCTTGTCTTCGTCGCGATGCGTGATGCGGTTGTAGTATTTGTTGAGCATTTCGCACTACTCGAGAGTATGATTGACCGGGCCCTTGTGGTAAGGGCACGGCTTCTTAAGCATGTCGTCGAACTGGCCACCACCGCCTCGAGGGGGGCCTCGAGGTCCTTGGCGGTCCGGGGCTGCAGCGAAAGCCTCCTTGGAATCCCCTGCCTGCCCCGACCCACGCTGGTTCGGTGGCACGTCGTACCCTCAAGGAAAGCGTTGATGACCTCGACGTGGGTGACACTAGGGAGCTCGATGCATTGCTTGGAGAAGCATCGTACGTAGTCACGCAGACAGTTCCCAGGGCGTACGTACGTGCCCTGGAAATTGCCCACGAAGATCTGGACCAAGTCGGCCCAGTTGTGGATCTGATCCGCAGTCAGATGCTCGAGCCACGTTCGTGTGGCGTCAGCAAGGTGAAGAGGAAGGTTGCGGATGATGACCGCGTCCTCCGTCGCGCCGCCTAGCTGGCACGCTAGGTGGTAGTCGTTGAGCCAGACTGTAGGATCAGTCTCGCCCGAGTACTTGACGAGCCAGACTGTAGGATCAGTCTCGCCCGAGTACTTGACGAGGGTGTTGGGTTGTCGAAAGCGCTGGGGAAAAGATGAAGTTCGGATCTCTCGGCTGAACACCCGGGTGCCCGGAGGCTCCGGGGACTCACCCCTGTTGTGCTCGGGGTCGAAGCGTCCACCCCGTCGAGGGGTGTACCTCCTGCCATCGATGATGCAGCGGGCGTCGCCGTCGCCGGCATGCCCGCGCCTGTCACGGATTCGCTCCCTTACGGGAACTCTCCCGATGCGCTCGTGCACCGAGGGTGCCTTCGCTCCGGGTGCTACGGCCGCCTTGCCCTTCCCTGCTGGTGGTGTGTGTACCGAAACCTCGCGGTCCTAGTGTGCAATCCCACCAGGCTGCTCCGGGGCTTTCGAGCGCATGCGAGACTCAGAACTCTCGGCCTGCTGCACGGCAGCTTGCTCGATGAGCTCCTGCGCCTCGCGGCGTAGGTTGCGGCCCGAAGGCGTCGATGGCTCGGGCATAGCTTGGAGTAGATAGGCCGCAGCGACGAGTTTTTCGCCGGCCGTCTTTAGTTCTGGAGGTTTGTCGACGTTGTCGTCGGCTAGGATCCGCTCCCGAACGACGCGTCCCGCTACCTGGGCATGTGCACTGGTGGTGCCGCCTGCAGCCCCTTCTTCTTCGTCAAGCTCGGCGGCGCAGCAAGCTCAGCTGGCGCAGCTCAAGGAGCTTCAGGCCAAGCTCGAGTGCGGTGCGCAGCTCCTGGGTTTGCTGACACTGCTCGTCGAGCTTGGCCTGAAGCTCCTTGAGCTGCGCCAGCTGAGCTTGCCGCGCCACCGAGCTTGACGAATAAGAAGGGGGCTGCAGGCGGCACCACCAGTGGGTTCGCCTGCGCGTCTGCCCCGCCATTCCCGTCATCGCCCGGAATGTTGTCGTCTTGCCCATCCCTGAGCTGGACCATGAAGCACTCCCGGGCAGGATCGTAATCCCCCTCGCTGGAGTCTTCAGAGCAGGTGAGGCAGTAAGCCGTCGCCAGCTGGAACGAGCGGAGAGAGTCGGGGTCGCAGACCCCGGAGTAGTCATCGGCCTCCTCGGCCGTGAAGTTGCCCATGAAGAAGTTGATGTCGTCGGCGATTGAGCTCGCCGTCTCGGGGTAGGATTTGTCAGGAGACGACGCAATGAAGCTGCGGATCGACAGGAGATGATGACCCGGCAGGTCCTCATACTTGGTGAAGTTAGCGCTGGTTGACGACGTGTGGGTGGCAGCGTTGCGCATCCCGAAGGGGAAGGGCGACGGCGAGGTCGAGCCCCCCTAGGAGGCACTGGTGCTGCAGCAGATGTTGGTGCCGGCGCAGACGACGCCGAAGCTCGTGATGACGACGCGGTGGCCCCGTTGGCCGTGATGTTGAGTTGCGACATACCAGCCTCAACCCATGTGGGGGAGCTGTGGCGTGCCGCACGATGCCGCTCCGAGCGTGGCTGTCACGAACGCTGGCCCGAGCGCCTGTTGCGCTGGGCTGGCGGAGTCGGAGTGACGGGGTTGTGTCTAGGCGGGAGGAGCTGTAGAAGGTAACCGTTACCGGTTGCTATGAACTCGAGGCTCCCGAACCAGATCACGAATCCCGCTGGGAGCGGATCCGAGATGCCCATGGGGTATGGGTTGGATCTACTCGCCATCCCTGGAGATCAAATGAGAACAAGAGAGAAAATGTCACGCAGCGAGCCCCTACCTGGTGCGCCAACTGTCGGTGTCCCGACCCGGGGGCCCGGATCCCAACGAGTAAATGCTGTGTGTTTCCTCGTCCCAGATGGTGATGCAAGAGGCAACACAATAACGCACGGTTTATCCTGGTTCTGGCCGCGGGGCCGTACGTCCAGCAAAGGGGGTGTGCGAGGCACTGTATTATCTTGCACCCGGAGTGCTTGTAGTAGGGGATACAAGCGAGGCGAGAGAGGGAGGGAAGCTCCCAAGTCTCTGTTAGAAGAGGAGTTGAGTGTGGTGATGGCCGTGAATGTAGGTCACCACAGTAGCTGATGTCCAGCAGCGTCTTTTTTTTTGTGCGTCCTTGTCTAAAGGAAGCCTACCTCCTCCTTTTATAGTCATAAGGAAGGGCGGCGTACATGAGTGGAAGTCGTCGTTTTCCCCCGAATCGCGGGGGTACAGTGGTCGGAAACTGTAGGAAGTACACTGTGGGGCATGGTGGCAGGCATCGCAGTGGTCCTGGATATCGTCCATGGTCCTGCGAAGATCGCGACGGTCGTCCTGCCAGCCCCTGCAGGCGGCGTGGTCGTCGCTGGTGTATGGTCTTCTATATACGGCACGGTGGCGTTCGGTGGGCCCTGCGGACTAGGGTCCTGCATGCACCAGGGGTAGCGGGGCGTGCGACGGCCCCGTACCCCCTGGTCGGTGTGCGGGCGTGCACACTAGGAGGTCCAGGGGACACATGGAGGTCCTGGACTCCTCGGGGGGGGAGGTCCGGGACCCCGTCCGTGTGTGCTGAGCGCCCCTCTCTGAAGGATACGTGACGTCGCCGGACCCCTTCCCCAGCGGGAGGCGGGTCCGGTTGGTCGGTGTAGGCAGAATAGTAATGGGAGCAGTGCAGAGCCTATATTGTCTCGCGTCGCAGGTCCCACAGTGTTGCTACAGCATCCGGGATGGCGGAGCGGTGACCGGAGTCAGCGGATGGGACCCCGGTCGCATCCACTGTGGGAATGGCGGCCCGACGCCGCCTGTCCTGGGTGCCGTGGTGGAATGGCTGGCCTTTAATGCCTTCGTACGATGGGCGGGTGAGCGGCAGGGCCGTTTGTCCCTTATGCCGAGAGGTGGCCTCGAGCGAGGCGGAGATGAGTTACTCCCTCAAGGGTAGGTTTGCTACCCTTGAGCGAGGCGGAGATGTTTTGCCCGCTCGAGGGTAGGTGCGCTACCCTCGAGCGAGTCGGAGATGCGGGGCGCAGTCGAGGGGTCTCGACGGGGACCCTCGAGCGAGGCGGAGATCGTCCCGCGGGTTCGAGGGGGATGCGAATGGGCCGCCCGCTGGGCTTCTTTGAGTCCTTTCCTTTCTTCTGGATGGGAAGCAGGCCGTGGGCTTTCGTGGGCTCAGTCGCTTAACATGCGTTTGCGTTTTTCAAAGTGATCTTAGTACCCCGATTATGGTGTCCCTAATCGTGGTACCCGACAACGGCTGCAAAATCAAAGGCCTCACCCTACAGAACCTGCATCGGAAAGATTTGACGCCTTTAGATTTTTCTAAAAATCATTTACTATAGGCCACATAGCAGCTCTCGTATCGCTAAAATCTTGCAGTTCGGACGAAGATGTCTGGGCCCACCCGTGTTCCTAGATGTGTTCCTTGCGGCACGAGTGGTGCATAGGGAGGTAGGGTGGACTGTGTAGATGAGTCGAAATCAATTACGGTACATAACCAGTCCGTTAAGGTACCTTGCGAACCCCAACACCTTGGACTGCCGACACTGATTTTGTGGCGCCAGTAAAACCTTGATATCTTTGCCATCCGAACACGGAATTGAGCCAGGTTTTTTTTTTCTCACGGCTGCAGAATCAAAGGCTCACCCCGCAGAACCTGAATTAGAAAGATTTGACCCCTGTAGATTAAGCATCTAAACATGCTAATCTAGTAACAGAATACATGGTGAATGGCTCACTCAGAACAGCTTTGTTGAAGAATGCCAAGTATGTTAGTTTATCCATTTCATATAACTCTTCTTCTGTTTTGACTTGCTGTTTGCGAGCATAAATTGATCATTGTACATGGAGGTTATGTTTTATTTTTTTGTTATGAGCACTGATCGACATAAGACATTAATTATTGCCATGGATACAACTTTTGGAATGGAGTACTTGCATAGCAAAAACCTAGTGCATTTTGATCTGAAATGTGACAATTTGCTTGTTAATTTGAGGGACCCTCAGCGTCCAATATGCAAGGTAAGTAGCACACACCATCTGCTTTTTATTCTTTTTCTTGCACTTTGTTACTTCATATTATATCTTCTCTTGTTTGTCATCACTACTGGAAATTTTCCTGTGTGCCGGGTAATTTTTTTGACGATACCACGAAAACTCACAGGGAAATGCAAATTTCCTTGTCGATTTCCTTCACTCACAGGGAAATTACAATTTCCTTGTCGGTTTTTATGGAACTCACAGGGAAATACTAATTTCTTTGTCGGTTCATGTGCGACTCACAGGAAAATTGTGTCATCTAGAGTGAGGTGAAGAACACATGTATGGTTCATTTTTTCTTTTTAATCTGGGATTAAAATTTATGATTGGTATCCCTCATATGAACTCCAAATTTGATCATTCTTTTTCCTAAATTTTTCTAAAATCAATATCTTTCATTTAATGGCATTTATTTTTGTGTTAATTCTTTTTTTTGTTTTTTTTCATATGCCTTGTTCTCTTCAACTTTAATAGAGATTATAAAAATATGTGTGTTGCATAGCAATTGCTAATATAACTTCATATTCTCTAATATTATGATAAATATATGATTTTGTCAAAATCTGAGTCACATACGAGCACGAAAATGTTATGAGGTATGCAAATCTCAAAGTTTGCCTTGAGAACTATATAGAGATATATCATCTTATGAACAATCACTATGTCAAAAACTAACAAAGAAGACACCAAGATTAGTGACATAAAAATAAAGCACGTCACTAATGTGTCATTAGTGACAGTTATAGTTCAAACGCGTCACCAATATCCTTGTTCAGCTAAGAAATGCCTCTAGACTGGACATATTGGTGACGTGCCTCAGTAAAACACATCAGGGCTGTCCCAATGCATGGTTTCTATGTACAGCTTCCAAGAAAAAAGAGAGCGCAACTAATTGTCATAGAAACTAGTCTTCCCAACCCATAAACTCTATAGCAGTTTCTATACACAATAAAACTTAAATGCACCTCAAAAACGTGCTGGATCAACTGTGGCATTCAACACAGCACACCACTCGCACTCAACTGAGCACAGCACTGATCGCAAGAACAGAAAAATTGACCGCAACACATGTATCACCACACTTGATAGCAAATACTGTAGTGTATATATATATATATATATATATATATATATATATATGCCAGGGCTAATCTCTACCCTGGGTATGGAATAGTTATTCCATACCCGAGCCCCTCCGACGCAGAGCGACCGCGCGCTGGCGCGCGCACCACACCACCTCGCGCTCGCTTCTCTGGCCCTCTTTTTTTCAGGCCCACCGACGGAGGCCAGTTTGACTGAGAACCGTCTCTCCGGAGCGGGAGAGAAACAACCACCAAATCCTAGCACGACACGCACGCCCACAATGTTTTACTCTCTGAGGGCTGCATGCAAGGCTGATGTCAGCCATATACAAGAAGCCACGAATCAGTTGCCGGGGAAGGAAACAAAATACGTTGCCGCAAGCAAGCGTGCGAATGAAAAATTGATTCTTCTTTTCGAAAAAAGTTAATTATTCTTTTCGCAAGCATGCGGAACAAGAACAACAATCAAGATCTTCTGTCACCAAATTCACAAGCACAAACAAATAAGGTTATATCGTAATGTTTCTTCAACACATGATGATTAACTTTTATGGTCAAGTATCCAACATTGTACTTGAAATTTCAGATTTCACGGCAACACCTTGATTACATTGCTTTACAGGTACAAAGTTTCCAATAGGTAGTTCTGCAATCAGTACATTTGTACATAAATTTTTGTAGTTGCATCTGAGGTCATGTAGAACTTCAATTAAGATTGTTCCTGCAGCTGCAAGTGGAGGATTCATCCAGACGACCAGACCTGCATAACCATCCAAGCAAAATTATTGCTACTCATCCTTAAGACTGAAAAGGGTCAAAGACTCAAATTGTTATCCAAACACAGGATAGAGAGAGAAAAGAAATATAGAAAAATGGCGTGAGTGCAACCATTAAAAAAATGCTAGCTTATACAATGACACATGCACCGAACACCATCTTCTTTGCTAATGTGCAAATTGAAGATAACTAATTTGTTTTTATAAAAATGAGATGATTTAGCTTAGATAGTAACTCTCCATGGTAGCCAAGTTAACTATTAGCCAACATCTAGAAATGCAGGATGATGACATAGTTTAGATCAAATCTCATATTTTATATTCAAGAGATGCAGGAGAATAAGGCACCAAATTCATGAAATATGAACTCCATGCGAGGACCACATATCAGGTCGGAGAGGAACCTCAAACCTAAAATGCAGAAAAGAAAGTATAAATATAAGTCGATGGGATGGATCAATTGCTGAAGAGCAACACACAAGTCACAATCAAGTTGATTATATCCACATACCTCTCCTGTGTGCTCTCAAACACGGCTATCTTGGGATTGATAGGCATCCTATCCACCAACCTCTGCCCAGTGTCCACCCTAGTGAAAAGATTAAAAAGATCATATTCATGAGTAAGAGGGTTAGTATAAATGGCTACAGCACAGTTAGGATAGTATGGTTTAAGCAATTTATGCACGGGATCAATCAACCAGGTTTTGGAATTGATGTGCCAGGCAAATAAATGTGATAAATAGGACACATATTTAAGAACTTCATTGACAATTAAATAAAAAAAATGCCGTTTTCTCTTTTTCTTCTTTTTTTATTTTTGGCTAGAGTTAAACCAATTGCTCCACGCAATCCTATTCTTAATTTTGGTTGCCGGACGGAAATGCCATTGCCTGATACTCAAATCCAAAGATTAGGCTCCTAAACAAAAAGAGGAAATAAATCAGATCCATCAACACTGAAGTTCCAATCTGCATGCACGCAGATGAGAAAATGAAAATGGTTATTAAATTAATCATTGGCGAGATCAAAGAAGGTGGGAAAAATTCCTCCCTGTACCTGGAATTCCTCTTGTGGATGCTGCTAAAGCTGCTGGCGCTATCATTGATCGCAGGGGAGAATCGGGGGTGGGGAGGGGTGTGTCGGCGTCGTGTCCGTGACTCAGGGTCCTTGTTTTGGCTGCTGCATCATCACGCAAGTGGGAACTCGATGCATGCAGATTAGTTTGCCGCATCACCGCTCGCAGGCTCAATCGGAGAAGGGAACGACAGATCCACACACCATCAAGGAAGCTCCTGCAGAGCAGAAGGCAAGCTGATGGGTTAGTTCCGCGCGTTAGGTACATCGGGTCGAAGGACTCTGGCCGGCTGGCAACGGCAAGGGCAACGGCATCTGCTGACCTGGGGGCGACGGCGACGGCGACGGGCGCCGAGGCAGCACGGCGGAGCTCGGAGCGGACGACGGCGAGCGGATGGATGAGTTCCCGCACGTTAAGTGGATCGGGTCGCAGGACTCCGGCAGGTGGTCGACGGCAACGGCGGCGGCAGGTAATGATCTGATCTAGGGGCAGCGGTGGCGGGAGCAGATCGCGACCTCGCGCAGCTCGGAATGGGCGGCGGCGACATGATGGACGAATCGACTAGAAACAAAAACTGCCGTGCTGCGTGGGTCAGGAAAACCGGGCGGGAGGCAGGTCGATCCGGCGGCAAAACCGAGCGCTGGGGCGGCTCGAGCCGGCGCACGCGCGGGCAGGTCGGGCCGATCGGATGCTGGATGGTTGGGTCGGGTATGGAATACTATTTCATACCCAGAATACTAAATAGACCTATTATATATATATATATATATATATATATATAATACCAGGCACGTCATAGTAAACTATATATAATAACAGTCCATAAGTAGCAGATAGGTAACAAATTAAGCCATATACATCCAATTGTCTTGGAAGCATTACAATATATAAATATTAAACTAGATAGGTAACCATCATCCAGTCTCTCTCTCGCTGGTAATGAGAATGCATATATAGAGATATAGCTATAATTAGATAGAAGACCGTCAAGTGGTGGAGACGCTGCTGCTGCCACGGCGGCGGGTTCACCGGCGGCCTGACTAGATCCATCAGTAGAAGGCATCACTGGCGGCCTGGCTGGATACATCACCGGCGGAACCAGACCAAATCCGGCAGCCACGGCGGCGGGAGCACCCTTGCCCTGCCTTGCTGTAGCCTGCCCTGCCCTGACCTTGGAGCTTGAGGATGGCGGCCGAAGTGGGTTCATGGGAGCAGATTGGGGAAGGATTGGGGCTGGAAGTAGGGATTGGGGAAGGATTAGGGTTTGAAGCTGCAGTATTTCAGCGGGATTGCAAGGCTGCACGGGATAAGCTGGCATGGTGCGGGCCGGCAGCGGAGCACAGGATCCGGTCTCAGGGGAATAGAAACGAGTCGTTTCTCCCCATCGCCGTTTTGCTCGTTTCTTGGTGCGTCGGTACTAGTGTCGAAATCGTTCCTTCATGTAGAAACCGTTCCCATATTTTTCCCTCTCTTTCTTCATTAATACCTATGCCACATCAGCAAAATGCAGAGCTACCAAGAAAATAAATGATGATAGAAACTACAATAAATGTCCCATTGGGACTGCCCTCACTAATGATATGTTGGAAGTAATTGGTGTCTTTCTTTATCCACGTCACTAATACTGAAAGCAATTGGTGACACACTTTCTTTACCCACTTATGTAAACTTACATCGTTGGACCAAAAGGAGGCCTTCGGAGGCCTTTGCGTCCTCTAGCCACTCGCGGTGCTCCGCGTGTCAGTTGTCCTATTCTCTCTGCATTGGCGGACGCGTCCACGATGTGCACCGCTCTTGCTTTGGGTTGGCTTCGTAACTGGGCCGGTGACCCCTGCGACGTCTATGTCTGAACATTATTTCGGCCTTTCATCGTCATCTCCTGGCCCATTGTTCCTGCCGATTCTCCGTGGCTCGGTTGGTGGACTGTGTGCCTCTTACGCGAGATTGGCTGCTCTGGACCTTGCTTTTGCACGATCTTGGCCTGACGCGTGCCGCGGCGTGTCCACGGAGACCCCGCACCTGCATTCTTGCTGCGTGTGCTTGACGCAGTGGGAAGCAGCTGGCGCCGCCTGTGGGCTTCGTCGAAAGAAATCGAGCCTCCTCTTCCGTTCTCCGCCGCAGCACAACTTCTCCCTCCTTTGCTTCCCCCGCGCTTGTGCGCAGAAAAAATCGGCTCCGCCTGGTTCCTCTTGCGCCTTCCTCTCTCCAAATCGCTGCCTCGGCCGCTCCGCCCCTGATTTTCCACGCCGTCGCCAGCCTTCACCGCGGTGACCACGTCGGGGTCCCCCGAGCAACGCAGTGCTGGTGGTGCCATGCCTAACCAGCTCGCTGCTTTTCTCTCCTCCCTCATCCTCCCATGCGAGCAGGCGCCGCCATTGTGGGCTCTGCTTCGTCACCGTTCGCACCATCGCATCCATCTTGCCGCGTCCTTCTCCTTTGCTGTCATCCTATAGCTGCTACGGTGAGCCTCACATCCCTTGCACCTCTCCTCCTATACCTGTTGCAGCGAGCCTCCTGCTTCCGTTCTAAGCGTCGTTCTCTTCGCCGTGTGTGAGGCCATACGGTGGCTCCTGCTGGATGAAGCGGACACGTTGTTGCTGTGCAGGGGTGGCCTGCACACTAAATTGGATCGCCCACTCCCTACCATGGCCCATGGGTCACCAGCCAGATAAAGGAGATGGAGGGCCAACGGCAGCAGCTCAGAAGGACCTCCTGGAGGGCCAACTGGAACCTCCCCCTTGCTTCCTGCTCTGTTCTTGCCGGCCGCCGACTTTGGTCACTATGCCCAGGTGACTTTTTTATGCTTGATGTTGTGCTACGACTGCTTGCACATAAGGAGTCCGAGGAAATGTCAGTTCCAGAAAAAACATTGTTGCTCCTTATTTCAGTATATGTTGTTATTGACTTGGTAGATGAGAAGCTATTTGAGATACAGCTGTGGAGGAGGCAGTGCTTCCATTTGAGTTTCTACAGAGATTGGGCGATATGTTTAATGGTTTCATTGTTTTCTTCATTCTAATTTGATAGATAGCAAATCTCTTTCAGATACAATACATCTGTTTGTCTCTTACATGTGATCTGTTTTATGGTTAGTCTTGGAGTAACCCTCCAATTTCTAGGAGGTTTCCTGCTAATTTTGAAAGAAGAAAAATCCTACTCATAATGGGAAATATTTGGCAAAAATGAGACAATGTGGCATTGTCTCTTATTTTTCTGAAATTTAGGGGGGAAATGTGCAACTTGCAACTAAGCCACTGACTTCATTTTAGGTCAATAATTTGTTGTCTTCTTCTATTTATGTGACAGCAATAGGAAGGTCTTAATAAAAAAGGGAAAATAGGTATTGGGAATTGGCCTACACATTCCTGTTTTTCTTTATTCTCTCAACAGCATCATCTACAAGCCCCTCACTATATTAGTGACAGATGCTCCCACACATGATACCTTGACTTCATTATGGCTGATGAAGCATTTTTTTCTTGGTCGTCTTATGGTTCATCATTGTAACCTTCTGAAGCACCCATTACGTGCTCTATTTCACAGGGCAAGCCATGAATGTTCACAGACCTGACATGCTCTTTGAACTATTTAGGCCCTCGATGAATGATGCAAATGTAGAGTCCAAATATTACCCTATTGTTTGTTGATTTCCTTCTTATTGTAGGACTTACATGCCACACCGAATTCACTGAAATGCTGACATACTCCTATAGTCCTATGTAATGCCTCTTACCTCTATAAAACTTTGAGAAGTCATAGCTAACAACACCATTATTTCTCCAAATATTTGACACTTTACTTTTATACCATCAATTGTGTATGCAGGTCTTCAGCAATTGCAATCGTACTTTCTCTGCTTCACAGTTAGCCTTTTCAATGCTATGTTATTGTCCATAGTACGACGGCTGCGTCACAGGCTACTTCCAAACGCGTTCCCAAAAAAAAGGCTACTTCCAAACGCATCTTGGAATCTGGAAGATCTTATAAAACGATGTCAGTTTGTATTTACTTCGTCTTCCTTCTCTCTTCTTAATTGTCTTAACTTCGTTTATAGATTTATAGTAGTACTGTAGTTGTACATTTGGAAGTAACCTTATTTTTCTTAATTGCCAGTTTAATTGTCTTCGCAATGCATACTAGCTGGCATCGCATTTTGTGGCGTCTTAATTGTCTTCTTAATTTTCTTCCTTCTCACAGTAGTAGTTTTGCCCCTTTGTTTAATTACTCACCTCTAACAATTCATACAATATGGACCAAATTTAGGCAGTGGCCTACATGTAACATACCCGGACCTCATCGCGTCATTCTTAACTGCTTAAAACCTTCGTCCACCACCCATGATTAGCCTCACCACAAATCATACCAGTACATATGCACGTTACCTGCAGGCGTGGCGTTAGCGCGCCAATATTCCTAGTCACTAATGTTGGAGACTCGATTCTGTGGAGCAGCCGGAATAGAAAAAGTGATGGCAACCTGGGCCTGGGCCGCAGCAGCGGCCTTTCAGCCGGCCCAAAAATGCCGCACTGTCGTCTCTTAACAACATAGGGCGTGTTTGGGACAGCGTTTGCGGTGCTTTTCCGCAGAAAATGCAGAAAAATCCTGCCAAACGCTTCGCTTCCAACGCGCTTATTCCAGCCGCATGCGAAGGCGAAACACGGGATTTGAACTGGGCGGCAAAAAATCGCAGAAGTGAGCTCACGGCCGCTTTGCGCTTATTCCGCTCGCGCTTATCGCCCACGCAGTCTGCCTCCACCCGCATCCCTCGCGTTGCATCACTAGGGTTTCTGCCCGCTCGTTCGTGCGCTCCACCTCGCTTCGCCTTCCCCGATTCAGCAGCCGCCTTCTGCTAAAAAAAAAAAGATTCAGCAGCCGCCTCGCCTCCGGGCGGATAAGATCCCCAATCCCCATGGCGGCGGCGAAGGAGGAGTTCACGGACGCGCGCGTGGGATTGGCGGCGGCAGATGCAGCGTCTCCAGGCGGCCACGGAGCTCCCCTCGTGAGGGCGCCGCCGGCTGCGGTCGATGCAGGAGGAGCAACCCGCAGCTCCTGCTCCTGTTCCCACCCCCGTACTCCCCGCTCCCGGGGTCGCGGAGAGAGACGGCACCGCCAGCCTGGACACGCCGCTCGCCTGCCTCTCCTCTCCCTCTCGTCTCGACAGCAACAATGGAATCCTCCCAACCGCCTGAGGTTCATCCCCTTCCCCCTTCCACCGCCCAAGCCTTAGCTGTCTCTCTCCTCCCCGGATCCTAAACCTCTTAATCATGGGAGCTCAGTGCCTCCTCCGTGAAGCCCGGATCCAAATGCTAGGGCTTCGAATCGAAGGCCCCGTTCCCTGTTCGGTAGTCACCGCCGCCAGGTAGTCACCCCTCCCTGTTCGGTTCTTCCACTACCCTCTAATAATATTAAATGAATAAAAGTATGTGGTGTCCGTGTGTCTCTCTTGCTTCCAATAATATTAAATGGATCACTATATCTTGCTGTGTGCTATGTTTGCTTGGTCCGAGAATCCTGTCATCACAAGCCTGACTTAAAATCCAGTCATAATGTAATTGACAAAGTACTGCTATAGGTTCTGTTACGATCTTTAATTAAGTTTACAATATGCTCTCTGAAGTTTTGTTACTTTCATCTCTGCTGTAATGCTGTTTCAGGTAGCAGAAATTTCTGATTAATGTTGTATATATGTGCTGAAGATTCTGCTGCAGCCACCATGGTTATCCCACCCTTTTGTGCTCTTCTAACAATCTTAAATATAGTCACAAAATATTCTGCTCTTTTGCCATGTCTAATAATTTTCACTTATCATGTGGCTTGCCTTGTTTTTGTAGTGCTCTTCAATTTGCTGCTGAACAAATATGAGGATGTGGCCTATGGCAATGTTCCAACCAGACCTATCGCAGGTAGGTGTAAGTAAAATTAACAAAGTACTGCTCTATGTCGAGATCTTTCCTGCAATGTTTCAGTGTTCAACAAGCTCACCTTAGTCTTCTTAGACTATTATTGCTTACCAATGCCAGATAAGAGAAGATCACATTTATCTGATCTAGAGCGACCAGAAGCTCAGCACCATCAAGGCTAACACGTACCGCAAGAGCTCTGCCTCCTCCTCCCCTGCGCATCCCATCAAGATGCTTTTGTGCATAGGTAAAGGTTTTGGCCTCTTAAGGTTTTAGGGTTATTTTTTTTAGTGCTAGACAAACTCGAACTAACGGGTCTGAAAATAAGCTGGATGAACTAGTTAACTTGCCATTTGTTCACTGATCTCTGAATATTACCTTACAAAGCAATGCTATTATATTGCCTGCAGCATATTATTTTTGGATCAATTTATAAATTACACCTTAAAATTGTGTAATTAGCACATTACTTTTTTTTTGCACTTAGGCTACATCGCTTATAGTCGTTGGTGGCATCTTAGCTATCTTAACTCACTTATGTTATGTTTAATTCAGAAATGCAGCATAAATACATGGTAATGTCACTGACTCTGAAACAAAGCCCTTTTTTGTTGGTGGCATCTTAATTAAAGATCAGTTATGACTGTACATTTCTGAACAAAAAAATTTATGTTTATGCTCTCCATCTGATTCCATCCATCCATCAGAAATAGGTATATAGCATTTGAACTATTGAGTTAGAAAAAAAAGGGGATACAAAGAGTAGTAAGTTGCAGGTAATTCATTTTCATATCCTTCAGCCTTAGCTATCATGTTTTCTCCAATATTTTTTCGGCCAAACTGTTATATTGGTAGATAGTTTGTTTCCTTAAATGCTACAGCTTCAAACCTGGATGGTGTTAGCTTTAGCTTATGAAATAGAGTTTGCCATTTCTATTCATATAATTTTTTTCCTATGTGCCCTTTTTGTTTTGGATATGATTGCTCCATTTTCATACAAATTTCTGCTCAGAACAATGACTGATTTCTTTCATTCGTTTGCAGATACACCTGTGAGTAACTCGTTTGCTCTTCCATTTCGACTCTGAAATCTAATGTTATGCATTCAATACAAATATTAATTAGCTTACTGAGTAAACAATCGTGCACCTTGTGCACCATAGAGTTTACAAACTGACTAGGGAATTACAATACATGTGTTGCCAGAGTGTGAGACTGAATTTTAAGAATTGTTATACAGAAATATGATGTTGTTTAAGATTACTACGAGAAATTTCTAGCGTGTTCTTGTTTTTCTTTCAGTATGTCATTCATGAATTTAACTTCCACAGGTAGTGACATTCTGGGAGGGGGAGATGGTAGCTGCTAAAAAAGAAGACGATGATGATGCCACCGCCATGTTCTTGGTGAGTGCTGTACTTTTTTTTTGTATTAATTAGCAGTTACTTTTATGTACTTGTTAACTGATTCCATTCTGTGGTGATTACAAATGTTGTGAGTAGATGTGGTGCCTCTTCTGAGAAAAATTTGGTGTGATGCACTTGAGTTGTAAATATAAGAATTATGATTCAGTGTTCTTGTTTTCTTGTACTCTGCCTGTGAATAAAAGTGCTTTGTTTCATCTTATTTTTTATTCGGACTCAGAATGTAAGTGAAATATAGAAATCAAAGTGCATGTTGACTCTTGTAAATGAATCAACAGTTTTGGTCATGTAACTTTTGTTCTTGGTTTCATGTAAATTCAGTCTGCAAAATGTATTTCAATGGAATGCATCAAGCAGGCTCGATATTTTTTTAATTTTATAAATTCACATTGGTGACGGGCAAAACAGTAGCACGTCACCAATAAGAAAGTCATTAGTGACGTGTGTAGCCAATAACTATCAACTTTTTTATCATTAGTGATGTGTGAACTCTAGAGCCATCACCTTTGTCTGTTATTAGTGACGCGCGAACTCTACAGCTGTCACCTTTATGTGTTATTAGTGACGGGAATTCTACAGCCGTCACAAATGTGAGTCATTAGTGACGAGTTTTCGCGCGTCACCTATGTGGTTCACATCAGTGACGGGTTTTCACGCGTCACCTATGTGGTTCACATCAGTGACGAAAATTTAGTGACGTCCATATTCACCGTCACTAATGAGCTTTTACAGTGGTCACTAATATCTTGTCTTGACGTAGTGAATATCTGACCTCACTTTAGTACAATTATTTAAAATATTTTATGGCAAGATTATGGACCAAAAATATTTTGCCACATCAATTTTTAGATTTTTTTACCAATATTATATAATATTGTAATTATTATATGGTTATTTGGAGATAGAAGTTTGAATTTTCCCTAACAACATTTGAAATTTTCATATACTTTCATAACATGAGCTATAATCGATAAGAAGTTCTTAAACTATATTTTTATGTAATTTTTAAATTCTATTTGAGATGAGCGGCGGCCGAGCGCTAGCCGCTAGATGGGCATCGGCCTGCGCGCGCCGCGCCAGGGCTACCCGTTGGGCGGTGCCTCGGCGCCGGCATGTGGCTCCCCCTACGCGAGGCGCTGCCTTCGCAGCTCGGCGCCGGGGCGCAGCTTCGCGTCTGCGAGGCGCGGGCAGATGGGCTAGCAGCGGCCTGCGGGCGCAGCTTGGCACCGGTGTGTGGCTCCGCATACGCGAAGCACCGGCAGAAGGGTAGGCAGCGACCGGCAGGCGCAGCTCGGCGCCAGCTCGCGGCTCCGCCTCCGCGAGGCGCGTGCGAAAGGGCAAGGAGCGGCCTGCGGCTCCGCCACTGCAAGGCGTGGGCGGAAGGGCAAGCAGAAGCTGCGGGCGCATCTAATCAGACGCTCACCTCCAGCACGCCCGCAACGCTCCGTCACCATGGCTGGCATGCACATCACGCACGTCCGCGAATACATTGAAATCAGGTGATTGTATATGTCCTATTTGGCCTAATCCATCCATACATACGTAACAATGTCAATGCCAATGATTATATATTGTAAGCCGTTTGATTTACAAACAATGTATATTATTTAGTCAGCTGAACATTTAATGTGGAAATGAGCGCCTTCAAGTGGTCTATTTTTATTTCATTTTGAGTGGCATATGTTTGCTCTGAAAAAGATTAGCATAAACATCCTAAGCCACTTATTATTTGCACTTAACCTTTGTAGCTCATATAATTTCATTCAGCAAAGATACATGCTGCATTCCCCACTATCAGGCCTTCACCATGATGTGCATAGATATCCTAATTTCTGATAAGAAATTGTATTCGCACACAGGAAATATATTGGATAGAAGGTCTTTTGGAGGTGGCCCTGACCTGACACCATTGTATATCGCTGAAGAGGATGTCAATCACTTCCATTCTGTATGTGAATAGCTCCTTTCCACTTGTTCAGAACATAAATATAAATCCATGCTATTTTTTTTTACCAAAAGCAACTTGTCCGAGGCTATTGAGCTTGACTTGACCTTTATTTAGTCCCTGTGTGTTTGTTGGATATCTCATTTGTGCTCTATTTATTGGAACCTTTCAGGTTCAGAAACAAATGTGTGATCAATTTGATCCTAGCTTTTGTCCTAGATTCAAAAAAATGGCACGGTGAGTACTTATCAAGGTTAGTTCATTCAGCTGTTCATTTTATGTTCGTGAGTATTGTAATATTTTTCAATATCAATTTTGTTCTCAGTTTTGTTATCGCCATAAATTAACAGGATTAATTAACAGGATTAATTTATGGGCCGAAAGCAAGATGAGCTTAAAGCAGAAGATTAAGAAGTCTTGTAAATCAGCTCCTGCGTGAGCATCTGGGCCATATGGGCCATGTATCCTTAGATTTAGTTTAAAGATTAGAGATAGAGTCCAATCGGGACAAGATTAGTTTATATTGTTTCCCAAGTCTCCGGACTATAAATATGTACCCTTTGTTATTCGTAAAAGGAGAGCGTCATCACGTCTCGCAAACAACAATTCTCGGCGCATCGCCACCCCTAATCTTAGTGTTTCATCCAAGTAAGCGCCATGCTGCCCTGATCGCTTCTTGCGATCAGGGCAGCGTTGTTCTTGCATTTACCTTGGTATTACTCGTACTGAAGTGTTTTTGATAGCGAGTAATGCTAGTTATCTTGATGTTCGTAGCATGGCTTTTAGCAAATCTATTGTGCTTCGTTGCTTATCATCTACGAATATCATGTTGCCTCTGTGCAGTCACGTTCTCAATTTTATGCTAGTTGTTGTATGGAATTAGAGGCACAGAGGCAACACCCTGCTTTTTTTATGTTTAGTAGATCTAATTTGTTATGGTTTGCTCTTGTCTTAAGAGTTGGCGCAATATCTGCTGGGTTAGGCCTTGCAAACGGGTTAGATGATCTGGTGGTGTAGTAGATGCTTTATCTTAGTCTTGATAGGGATTGTTCCGGGAATCGGCTCTTGCTAGTTCTTAGGCTTCTGTTTTGGGTTATGGTTTAGTTGTCTGTTATGTTCATTAGACCTAGTCACGTGTAGGATGTTCCGATCTAGCAGTGAAGCTGTTACCATCGTGGATTAGATTAATTAGATTTAATTGAAGCAGCTTTATAGTTATTTACTTTATTCATCAATATCCGGATAGATTCAGATCCAATCTGACACCGGGACTCGATCGGCTCTTTAAAGCCGATGCAAGAGTCGTCCCGGGGAGCCGACCACGGCTCGGACTTACATTTACACATGTCTTTGTATGCAGGAAACTGTTTGGAGCACATACGCACCCTCCTGATCGGGTATAGGTCAGGTGGCACGCCCGGCTTTCCACAGAATCTCCGGGCGCGTGACGGAATTGCGGGCCGTCGATGAGGGAGCAGTGCCTGCCAGCGTCCCGGCGACCTCCCGGCTCTTCGTGTTGCCCGTCGCTGCTCGCCGGTGGGTTTCGACCGACAACAAGTTCTCACTGGCACATGGAAAATCTCATGGTTGAGTTGGTCTAGAATCTGAAAAATGATATTATATTTGTTTTCTTATTTACTAATGGGCACTAAATAGCTTATCATGCTCGTCTGGTCCAGATCAAGTCATAGAGATGATTATTTATGTTTGACTGCAGCATCATGGAGTGAAATATTTTTCGATGATCTTAATCACTGTGATCAGAAAAGTCTCCTTTCTACTACTTTTGAGGTCAATAAAGATATGTCGATTCCAACTGTCATAGGAAATCTCAATTTCCTTGATGGGAGGTTGCCAGGGAAGAGGCAAATTTCCTTGATGGTCAGTGTCAAATTTCCCTGACGGTTTAGGACACAGGGAAAAAATTTAACCTGGATTTCTAAACCTGACAAGACAACATTACCCTATGCGTTTACAGGCCCAGCTTTTGGATGGTATGCATCACTGGCTCCGGATTCGATTCGAACTTGGAGGCAGCTTGAAGATCAATTCCATACCCAGTACCACTCGGAGGCTGCTGAAGCTGGAATTGCCGACCTCGCCCAAGTCAGGAAGAAGCGAGGAGAGACTGTGTCAGAATACATACAGCGCTTCAGGGAATTCAAGAACCGATGCTACTCGTCGCGCATCACAGAGAAGGAGGCAGTCGATCTGGCTGTCCTGGGACTCGCTAAGCCGATCAAGGATGCGGCTTTTCAGTTGGAGTTCACATCTTTGGCACACCTGGTGCAGAAGCTTACAACATATGAACATTACCATCCTAAGCTGTACCAGGACAAGTTCAAGCGCCATGTAAACATGGCCCAGGTGGAAGAATCTGATGACTCTGGTGAGGAGCAAGAAGTAGCCGTGGTAGAGTGGACTCGGGGGGCAAACCCTGTCCCGTGCAAGTGGGTCAAACAGCAGGGGCTTGTGAAGGGCTTCGACTTCGACGTGACCAAGGCAGAGCAGATATTTGATTTGCTCCTCAAAGAGAAACAGCTGAAGCTCCCAGAGAATCACAAGTTACCGACGGCACAAGAGCTGCAGGGAAGACTGTACTGCAAATGGCACCACTCGTTCACTCATTCCACGGGTGAATGCAAGGGGCTACGTCGTCAGATACAATCGGCTATCGAGCAAGGCCGATTAATCCTGGCTCAACACACGATGAAGGTTGACACAAAGCCCTTCCCACAAGCTAACATGGTGGAGCTGTCAGATTTCGGTCCCAAGGGCCAGGATTTGGCATTCCAGATCAACATAGTGGGACCCATGCGCCGCCATGACAAGCAGAGGAGAGAGGCTGCTTCTGGCAAACGGCCGCAGGATGAACGCAAGTTAGAACAGCAATATGTGACTGAAGAGCAGGTGCGTCATATCCGCAATCAGTTTCCAGCTTCTAATCGGCTTCTAGAAAAATACCAGTACCAGTACAAGTTGCGCCGCCGATACGAATCGGAAGAGGACGAGTACGAGCACCGCTCAGGAAGGACACTGGGGAGACGCCAGGCTATACACGACCACTGGCATTGCCCGTTCTTCAGGTACTATTGGAATTCCGGCATGAGTCGATTGCCTACTATAGATGATTGCTTGGAGTGCAGGCCTCGAGGACACCAGCAGGACGAGACATCGGTGTTCCGGCGCTTAGGGCCCAGAACACGTCATGATGACCGTGTGAGGAGGCCAACCAGGGGTGATTCCGAGCAAGAAGAAGAAGAAGACAGGTACCATCGTCCACGGTGGTGTCCTGACAGGCATAATCGCTCACAAAAGCGCAGAGTGCAGCGCTTGCGCAATCTGGAAGAGGCAGAAGCAAAGTACCTTGACGTGCTGAGGAAGGCGCGTCCGGATCTCGCGGAGCAAGTCAGGCGACCGAGAAGGGAGGAAAGGCGCCCTCCGAGAAAAGAGTGGCGCCCCAAGCAGACAAAAGCCGATGAGAAGCCATCGGCTAATGTGAACGTGGTGTTCGTGCTCCCATTGGAGTTTCGGGCGCCCCAACCGGATGAATCGGCCATCACACAGCTGGATCTGGGTCCACAGCCGATCATCTTCGAGAAGCCCAAGGAGAAAAACTACAAGCACTTGAAGGGACTGTATCTCAAGGGCTTTATCAACGGCAAGCCTATGAACAGGATGTTGGTCGACACTGGCGCCGCAGTCAACCTGATGCCATATTCTGTGCTGCGCCGATTGGGTCGTTCTTCTGCCGATCTGATCAAGACCAATGTGATGCTCAATGACTTCAACGGACAACCATCAGAGGCAATGGGGGTCCTTAATGTGGAGTTGACAGTGGGCCGCAAGACGATCCCGACTTCGTTCTTCATCATCAACAGCAAAAGTACATACACGGTATTGCTTGGGAGGGATTGGATTCACGCCAACTGTTGTATCCCTTCCACAATGCATCAGTACCTCGTCCAATGGGACGGCGATGAAGTAGAAATGGTCCCTGCAAACGATTCCAGTGAAGTCTCGCTCGCAGACATGAACGCCTGGGATGCGGAAGGACAAGAGCCGATCTCAGGGATCGTTCTGGAAGACTGTGATCGGATCGAGGCGACAAAAAATGGACTGAGGCTGGTCTTATCCACTGGCCTTACATAGTAGACGCATCCTGGCATGCCACGGGATGTAATAGAAATAGAGAGGCCGGTCCCAGCGATCGGCCCCAAAAAATAGAGAAATCCTGTTTGGGTTCGGAATTGTTACATCATGTACACACGATGGCCTGCTCTGGCAGTTGGTCACTCATCGACTATTTGGTTTCGAATGATAATGGAAGTATAGAAGCGGCCAGCCCACGCGGTTGGCCAAATAATTTTTCTTGCCATCTCCCTGTGTTTGCCGATGATCTTGTGGATAACGAAGACTCGCTTGCGTTTGCAGCTGGTTTTTCAGATGACAGCAAACTCGGATACGGGTTCACGTCAGCTGATGATTTGGAAGAGGTTGACATCGGTCCTGGGGATAAGCCACGGCCGACATTTATCAGCAAGAAGTTGGATCCGGCCTTGCGAGAGGAGATGATTGCATTACTAAAAGAGTACCAGGATTGCTTTGCGTGGGACTACACCGAGATGCCCGGTCTGGATAGAAACATCGTCGAGCATCGGCTCCCGCTCAAGAAAGGGTTTCGGCCGTTTCAGCAACGAGCACGTCAGATGAAGGCCGAAGTCCTCGGAGAAGTCAAGAAAGAGGTGGAGAAGATGCTGGATGCTGGGTTCATCAGGCCGTGCCGGTATGCAGAATGGATCTCCAGTGTGGTACCGGTGCAAAAGAAGGATGGCCGATGGCGTGTTTGCGTCGATTTTAGAGATCTCAACAGAGCGACGCCAAATGACGAATACCCGATGCCTGTTGCAGAGACATTGATCAACGCAGCTGCCGGCCACGAAATGATGAGTTTTATGGATGGCAATGCTGGTTACAACCAGATCTTCATGGCCCCAGAAGACGTGAACAAGACCGCATTTAGAGTACCAGGCGCTGTCGGCTTGTTCGAGTACTTGGTAATGACCTTCGGACTGAAAAATGCCGGTGCAACGTACCAACGTGCCATGAATTATATTTTTCATGATCTCATCGGCAAACTGGTAGAGATCTATATTGATGATGTCGTGGTCAAGTCCAAATCAGCTGGGGGACATCTAGAAGATCTGCGCCAAGTTTTGGAACGGACTCAAAGGTTTGGGCTCAAAATGAACCCAAAGAAATGTGCCTTTGGAGTATCGGCCGGTCAATTTCTGGGATTCCTGGTGCATGAGCGGGGAATCGAGATCGGCCTGAAGAGTCAAGAAGCTGTGAAGACGATGAAGCCACCTACTACGAAGAAAGAGTTGCAGAAGCTCATCGGTAAAATTAATTTGTTCAGACGATTTATTTCTAATCTGTCTGGGTGCATCGAACTGTTCATGGGTTTAGTAAAGATCAAATCCGATGACGAGTTTCGCTGGGGGGCAGAACAGCAGCAAGCTTTCGATGAAATCAAGGAGTATTTGTCAAAGCATCCAGTGTTGGTTCCTCCTCAGCAAGATAGGTCGTTCTACGTGTACCTATCCGTGGGTGACACTTCCATTGCTTCGGTGTTAGTCCAGAAGCACGACGGCCAGGAAAGGGTGGTTTTCTACCTCAGCAGGCGCATGTTAGACGCCGAGACCAGGTATCCTGAAATCGAGAAGCTTTGTTTTTGCTTATACTTTACATGTACAAAGCTTCGCCATATTTTGCTCTCGGCGGAAATAATTGTCATATGCAAATCGGATGTCATAAAACACATGCTGTCGGCTCCTGTCCTGAAAGGCCGGCTAGGAAAATGGATGCTTGCATTGTCAGAGTTCAATATTCGGTATCAGCCTGTGAAAGCGGTCAAAGGACAAGCACTGGCGGATCTTGTTGCAGACAGGATCATCACTGATATTGCTGCATTATTTATTCGTACTTGGGCTATGTTTTTTAACGGATCGGCTTGAAATGATGGGTGCGGTGTGGGAATTCTGTTGGTCTTGCCGCGTGGGGCGACTTACTCCTTTTCCATCAGAATGACTGCCCCATGCACCAATAATTTGGTGGAATATGAAGCCGTTCGCAAAGGGATGGAACTGCTCCTCGAAGCTGGTGCAGAAGCGGTGGAATTTTTTGGAGATTCAAAGTTGGTGATTTCTCAGCTCACGGAAGAATATAGATGTGAGAACGAGACTCTATTTCCGATATGGATGCAGTGCCGTGAGTTGATGTCACAATTCAGGTACATCAATTTCCACTGGATACGCAGGACTCTGAACAATGAAGCCAACGATTTGGCACAGATGGCTTCTGGCTACAGGGAGACAGCCGATGGAGTCGACGTGGAGGTTCAGTTTCTAGAACCCGGAGATTGGAGAGCCGATATCTTCAATTACTTGAAGGATTCGGCTCGGGGGGCACCCAGAAGGATAAGACTCAAGGCCATGAAGTATGTTCTGATAGGGGATGACATGTTCTACAGGACCTTGGAAGGACTACTGCTTAAATGTCTGGGACCTTCAGAGTCAAATCGGCTCTTGCATGAGGTTCATGAAGGAGCCTGCGGTACTCATCAATCGGCTCACAAGATGAAGTGGCTGATTAGGCGATCGGGTTATTACTGGCCCACTATGCTTGAAGATTGTTTCAAATATTACAAACGGTGTCAGGCATGTTAGAGGTTTGGCAAAATTCAGATAGTACCAGCATCAGTAATGAATCCTATCATCAAACCGTGGCCATTCCGAGGTTGGGCCATGGACATGATTGGTCAGATCAACCCGTCGTCTAGCAAGGGTCACCAATGGGTCTTAGCTGCCACAGATTATTTCACAAAGTGGGTGGAGGCAGTACCCATGAGGTCAGTAGCGTCAAGAGATGTGATCAGCTTTGTCAAAGAGCACATCATCCACAGATTTGGAATTCCTCAGACCATTATGACCGATGGAGGATCGGTCTTTATATTGGAGGAATTCAGGAAGTTTGCCGATGACATGGGAATTAAGTTGATCAGATCATCTCCATATTATGCCCAAGCTAATGGACAGGCTGAAGTATCCAACCAAAGCCTCATCAAGCTCATAAAGAGAAAGATCGATGAATATCCTAGGCGCTGGCATGAGGTGTTATCAGAAGCTTTGTGGACATATCGTATTTCATGTCATGTGTCCACCAAGACGTCGCCGTACCATCTAGTCTACGGCCAAGACGCTGTGTTACCATGGGAGATCACGGCCGGATCAAGGCGTGTCGAGTTCCAGAACGATCTAACAACTGAACAGTATGCAGCCTTGATGAATGACAACGTGGAGGATCTGATAGAGCTAAGGCTTTGGTCGCTGAAGAAGATCAAGGAAAATAAGGCTAAAGTTGCTCGCGCATACAACAAGAAGGTTAAGCCAAAGAATTTCCAGGTTGGAGATTTGGTTTGGGAGGCAGTATTGCCATTGGGAACTAAAGATAGAAAATATGGCAAGTGGTCTCCAACTTGGCACGGGCCGTACAAGGTTGATCAGGTTTTGCCTGGGAATACATACATGCTCAAGGAATTGGATGGTGTCAAGTTTCTTGTCGCTGTCAATGGTCAACACCTCTAGAAGTATTTTCCGAGCATGTGGGAAAGTGAGTAACAAGAGCCGATGAGACCCATCTGGCTGTAATCATGACAGGCCAACACGTTGAGTTGGCCGCAAAAAAAAAAAAATAAAACAGGCCAACACGTTGAGTTGGCCAGTAAAAAAAATCATCATGACAGGCCAACACGTTGAGTTGGCCAGTAAAAAAAAATCATCATGACAGGCCAACACGTTGAGTTGGCCAGTAAAAAAAAAGAGAAGAAGCCAACACTTTGAGTTGGCTAGTAAAAATATATATGAGAAGCGAACAGCCGATGTGTAACCATCAACTTAAGATGTTTTTAAAACAGTTACAAGTTTCAAGTTAACAGGCAGTACTAATTGTCTCTTGAGCCTATCTACTGGTTCAGGAATTCTTCTATGGCGTGGATGTCTTCTGTGCGGACGGTGTCTGCTCGTGCTATGATTGCTTCGTCATCCTTGTCATCGCCTATTACTATCTGTCGACTCAAGGTGCTTATCTCTACAAACTCTGCTTGTATCTGCTCGGTTATTTCCTGGGTTTCTTGTTTGGAGTTTGCAATGGAAGCTTCTTCGGCCTGGATGAGTTCCTTGGTGGTGCGGACTCTTTCTTCAAGTTCCGCCAGTTCTTTCTTCAGGAGGTCGAGTCGGTTCATGTTGGCAAACACGTCAGCTTTGATATCTAGAGTTGCCTTCTTCTGGTTAAGGGCCTTGCACTTTTGGGTAATGTCAGCTTTCATAGAAGCTTGAGAGCGACGTGCTTCCATCCTTTGTTGTGCCTTATTCACTTCTATCCGAAAGAATGGAAGGTTGCTGGCTGGCCAGAGCTTGATTTGCAATGGCTCCAGGAGTTGGGATTCTATTTGCTCGAAGATGTTCTTTATTTTGCTGGAATCATCAACCAGAGCAGTGATTTGAGAAGATAGTAGATCCTTGATGAGTTGAAGCTGATGTGCCAAGTTAGCCGATTACTACGAAGATGGTGTTTCTGCTCCAGGGACAGTCAGACCCATTGATGCAGGGTCAAAGGAAAGCAAACCTGAAATGTCAAAGCTCTATGGACATTTCTGGAGTTAGAGCAAGATGCATTTATGGAGCTATTGGCTGGTTCAGAATTGGTTTTGGAATGTTACCTGTTCTGAAGAAGAAGCGTTGGGCGGTTCAGGAGCAATCGTCTTGTTAGAGCTTGTGTTGACATCAAGAACATCGACTGTATCGGCTCGTTCCTCGTTTGCATCCATCAATACATCAGGAGTTGCAGCTATCTCATGTTGATCCAGGCTTTCTACATCGGGGATTTCTTCAGCTGCGTCCTGGAAATAGAATTACAGTCAACCAGAGTACATATGTATGAGATAAAGGAGAAGTTTCAGAAAGATGAGTTACCTGGTTGGTGTTGGACTCTGATGGACTCAGAGAAGCTGGTGCTGGTTTCTTGATCACTCGCCTCGTGATCATCTTCCTTTTCTTGGTCAAGACTCGGGGGGCAACGCTTGCAGGAGTTTGTCTTCGTTTGGAAGCCGACTGAAGTAAGTCTGGCTGAATAGTCATTATCACTTTCTTCATTGTTGGTGATCCCTTGCAGAAAAGTACATCAGGGGCAGTTGGAAGAAAGTGGAATGGCTCCCCGTTGCTGGTCATAAGTTCTGGGCCATCTTGTTGCTGCAAACAGGGTGAGTTAGAATTAGACAAGTGGAAGGATGGATGATCTAGAAAGAGCAGAATGCATAAATTCAGTACCTCTTCCTCAAGGATTACATATTCAGGATCAATCTGCTACAGTCGAGGACCTAGAGCTTTCCTGAATACATGTGTTTTCCACATTCCCCACCATGTGCTGAAGCCGATTGATGAGGAGATGAAGGACAGATCGGCTGGTATTGGAATGTGGAGGTCATCGAACATGCTGTAGCATCTTGAGCTAGTGAGACCATCAGACAGATCGGCTCTGCTCTCCACCAAGTGGTGAATATGGAAGTGGGGAGGGACCTGTCCTAGGCCAAATTGCCGAGCTGCTATAACTGGTTGGTAAGATTCATAACCTGGCTTGATAATTCTATTAGAGGTGCTGATGCCAATGGGGAGGAAGCCAGGTCGAATCATCAAAGAATACAGATGCCGAGTGCTTTCGTCATCGGCAAAGTTATCTAATCTGAAGGCAGTTGGGTTCTCAAAGGATTCAGATTCAGTAAATGGGAAGTAGAGTGGATTATCTAGTCCTTTGTAGAAGATTCTAAACCAGTTTGCTGCATCTGATGAATTCAGTTTACTACCAGGGAGACTAAATAAAGCTTGGCCGTAACTAGTACATCTAATTGGTTTGCCACTCTCATCAGGGAAAGAGTTCTTGGTCAGGCCTTGGAAGTTAGGAATATGACGCTGGAAGTACAGTTGTGCCCACAACTGAATAAACCACCAAGGGCCTCCAGTTCTCAGTTTCTTGTGGTTAAGCAGGTTAGATGTCATCAAATGGAGATATCTATAAATTTCTCCAAGGAAGAGTTTGCCTAGGCCAGTGTGATTGCCATGGGCCAGGTGATAGGCCAAGGGAAGATAGTTCTTAGTTGGAGCTAAAGAAGGACCACAGAAGATGAAGTGCTCTAGCCAAAGATTTGGGAAGGCTGTGTGTTCCTTCTCAGTCACTGGACCTTTTGTTTTCATGTGCTGGTTCATGTAATTGCCCCAGTTTGTGCAGTTAACCTTGGAATAAAGTTTGAAGGGGACTTCTGCCATTTTTTGAGCAGCAGGATTAGGAGAACTAATGTCTATGCCAGTGATCATGGTAACATCCAGCAGAGTAATGGTCATGGGTCCATGACCAAAGAGGAAGCAGTTCAGAGCATCAGACCAAAAATAGCCGATGGTTTTCAGAAGGTTTTCATCTTTGTCAAGGGGTGATAATGATAAGCTAAGTGCATCGGCTATGTTCAAATCCTACCACAAGGGCATGTGAGCTTTTGCTACTCTGCTATACCATGTAATCCAACTCTCAGGGGGGTTAGGCCAGGCTCTTAAGCAGTCGGCCCAGAGGTTCAAATCGATGTTTTGACTCACAAAAGGGATCCTATTTGCTTCACAAGAGATCAAATCTATGGGGTTTTCATGGGTTTGTGGGCCAAGACAGAAAGATTTTGGATTAGAGGGATGCAGCAGGAGGATGTCTGACACCTAAAGTTCAGAAATTCAGAAGTATGCAAATGGTGTCATGTTTCAGAGTTTAGAGTTTCAGAGGCTTGGTAAGCTGAAGAAAACTAAAGGATTAGGCCGAATATTACCTTCAGGCCGTAGATTGCCGCATCATCGATTGCAGAGCTTGTCGTCTGAGCTGCAGAATCTGCCATGGTACAGATCCGTTGACTTAGGGTTTGGTTGCTGTGGGTTCTGATTCGAATTCCGACTGCTTGGAGAGTTCTTGCTCGAGTTTATAGAGCTTGATTTTCGAATTGCGCTCGAATTTGAGAGTTCGTCGGGTTTGGTTCAGGTTGGAAGTGATACTTGTGCGGGTTGCTTCTAGTTTGAATTTTTTTGGGGAGTAAACGAAGACGCACGGAATTAAAGGAAATTGATTTCATTGATACGAGTTCATTACAAGGAAAGCCGATTTTACAAAGGAAATAATCCTTCGGCTTTGTGATTCTACCCCTACAATGCTACTACTACTGTTCGTAGGTACCTAGTACCTACGGCGCTTGGGGCTTCGGGCTGGCGCGTCTCCGCTGCCGTCGTCATCGTCATCGCTGCTGAAGGCACTGCTGCCGCCTTCGGACCCGAAGTCGCTCTAGCCGTCGCCGCCGCCACTCTTCTCCTCCTCGCTGTCCTCTTCGGAGGACCCGAGGAACCGAAAGGGCTTTTCGCCCATCGGCTCGTCGTCGTCAGAGGGGGAGTCGATCTCCTCTTTCGAGGAGGAATCGACTCCGTCCGAAGAAGGGTCTTCTTCTTCGCTGTTCTCCGAGTCCTCCTGGAACAGGAGCCGGAGGTCTTCTCCTTCAGTCATGGGCTCGTCCTCTTCGGAGACGACCCCGAAGTCGAACTCCTCTGCATCCCAGTGCAGAGGAGCCAGCGCTTCATGCGCTGCAGTTGGGTCCCACTCCGGCGTTGGCTCCCAACTCTCCGGAATGGAGTCGATGGAAGAAGCAGGGAGGGGGAAGAAGAAGGAGAAGAGGAGGAGGGAGAGTCTCCGAAGGAGTTGGAGTCGGAGGAAGAAGAGATGGCCATGGCTGGTGAAGGATAGGGGTTTTTCTATGCTACTGGCTTTGGGAGGAAGAAAGAGTTTGCTGTGAAGAAGAGCCGATTTGGGGCGAGATTAAATAGCGAAAAGATGGAAGACGGATCGGCAGTTTTCACGTTCTACGAGGAGCCAGTTGCAGAGATGTTGCGTCTTACTTGGTGGTTGCAGTGTGTTTAATGAGCATTAACGGGAAGATGAAGTGACAGATTGGTTTTGGAACTATCATTGCCAAAAACCAGGGGGGCATGTGTTATCGCCATAAATTAACAAGATTAATTTATGGGCCGAAAGCAAGATGGGCTTGAAGCAGAAGATTAAGAAGACTTGTAAATCGGCTCCTGCGTGAGCATCTGGGCCACATGGGCCATGTATCCTTAGATTTAGTTTAAAGATTAGAGATAGAGTCCAATCGGGACAAGATTAGTTTAGATTGTTTCCCAAGTCTCCGGACTATAAATATGTACCCTTTGTTATTCGTAAAAGGAGAGCGTCATCACGTCTCGCAAACAACAATTCTCGGCGCATCGCCACCCCTAATCTTAGGGTTTCATCTAAGTAAGCGCCATGCTGCCCTGATCGCTTCTTGCGATCAGGGCAGCGTTGTTCTTGCCTTTACCTTGGTATTACTCGTACTGAAGCGTTTTTGATGGCGAGTAATGCTAGTTATCTTGATGTTCGTAGCATGGCTTTTAGCAAATCAAATGTGCTTCGTTGCTTATCATCTACGAATATCATGTTGCCTCTGTGCAGTCACGTTCTCAATCTTATGCTAGTTCTTGTCGTATGGAATTAGCGGCATAGAGGCAACACCCTGCTTCTTTTATGTTTAGTAGATCTAATCTGTTATGGTTTGCTCTTGTCTTAAGAGTTGGCGCAATATCTGCTGGGTTAGGCCTTGCAAACGGGTTAGATGATCCGGTGGTGTAGTAGATGCTTTATCTTAGCCTTGATAGGGATTGTTCCGGGAATCGGCTCTTGCTAGTTGTTAGGCCTATGTTTTGGGTTATGGTTTAGTTGTCTGTTATGTTCATTAGGCCTAGTCACGTGTAGGATGTTCCGATCTAGCAGTGAAGCTGTTACCATCGTGGATTAGATTAATTAGATTTAATTGAAGCAGCTTTATAGTTATTTGCTTTATTCATCAATATCCTGATAGATTCAGATCCAATCTGACACCGGGACTCGATCGGCTCTTTAAAGCCGATGCAAGAGTCGTCCCGGGGAGCCGACCACGGCTCGGACTTATATTTACACGTGTCTTTGTATGCAGGAAACTGTTTGGAGCACGTTCGCACCCTCCTGATCGGGTATAGGTCAGGTGGCACGCCCGGCTTTCCACAGAATCTCCGGGCGCGTGACAGAATTGTGGGCCGTCGACGAGGGAGCAGTGCCTGCCAGCGCCCCGGCGACCTCCCGGCTCTTCGTGTTGCCCGTCGCTACTCGTCGGTGGGTTTTGACCGACAACAAGTTCTCACTGGCACATAGAAAATCTAATGGTTGAGTTGGTCTAGAATCTGAAAAATGATATTATATTTGTTTTCTTATTTAGTAATGGGCACTAAATAGCTTATCATGCTCGTCTGGTCCAGATCAAGTCATAGAGATGATTATTTATGTTTGACTGCAGCATCATGGAGTGAAATATTTTTCGATGATCTTAATCACTGTGATCAGAAAAGTCTCCTTTCTACTACTTTTGAGGTCAATAAAGATATGTCGATTCCAACTGTCATAGGAAATCTCAATTTCCTTGATGGGAGGTTGCCAGGGAAGAGGCAAATTTCCTTGATGGTCAGTGTCAAATTTCCCTGACAGTTGTAGGACACAGGGAAAAAATTTAACCTGGATTTCTAAACCTGACAAGACAACATTACCCTGTGCGTTTACCGTCAGAAAAGTACCGACAGGAAAATAATTTCTGTCGGGAAACCGATAGGCAATTTTAATTTCTCTGTAGAGCTATCCCTGTCGGGATTTGCATGTCGGTAGACCGATAGAAATTATTTCTTTGACGGTTTTGAGCTATTTCTTTGACTGTTCTTGTACACAGGGAAATTTCGGTTTCGGGTAGTGCATGTTCACAGAATAGATCTTGGGGAATCCACTCTATATCAACTATCCATGTCCGCCACTATACTACTTTTGCACTGTATTACCAAATGCTTTTGCATTTTTTTCTGCAATATGGAGAATATGCTGCTTGTTACTATAATAATATGGAGATTCAATTTGACTCTCAAGAATTGCTGGTAGGACTGAACTTTCTAATCCACCATTGAGTACATGTACTCAAGAAAATTATGAATGTACACATTAGCTTGGGATCTTGAACTAAGGTGTCTCTTTCTTTGTTTCTTTTCGTAAGTACTTCTGGCCTCTTTGATTGACACTTGAATCTATATATGAAATCTATGCTCAAATGGATCAACCTTTGCCATGTCACCTAGTGCTTGCACTTGAAGAAACATGAAATTTGTATGCTTGTATGCGGAGCAGCTGCCATCATGGCATTGTGTGAATAAGATAATAGAACTTGTATGTGGCATCGTGGGCCACTCATGTACAATCTAAAATGCCATCTTTGTACATGCTAATAACATGAAATGATTTATTTTAGGTATATGCTTTAGGATTGCGTGTTAACCATCTAAATTTTATGATCTTAGTTAATCCAGTAGCCCTTTTGTTTCAGGTTGCCTATATGATTGATATATGAGGTTATTACTTTTTTTATAAATTGCTGAGCATTGGCCTCTTTCCCTGTATATGTAGGTTGGTGATCTTGGCTTTTTGAAAGTGAAGTGTCAGACTCTGATCTCTGGTGCTGTCAGGGTAACACTTCCATGGATGGCACAGAGCTTCTAAAGGGTAGTAGTAGCTTGGTCTCTGAAAAGGTGTGCTAATTTAGTTCTATTCTTCATCATAATCTTTATGATATCCTAATTCTCTTGGTTCTTGGCTCTTTCAAGTTAACACTGAATTCACACGTAAATCAGGTTATGCTGTACTCAGGTTGTTGTGTTTACTTTTGGGATTGTTCTCTGGGAGCTCGACCTATCAACTCACCTTAAGGTATATTCTGTATCATGCTAATGAGCTGTTGTAGCAATAGAAGTTTTCAAGTCTGAGTTGTACAAGATGTACATTTACTGTAAAGTTTGACATGCTAATTTCAGTTCGTTTGATACGTGTAATGTATGCTTGGTTCCCATTGGATGATTGGACCCATGTGATGATTGCCCTTTTTTTTTGGATCTAGCACCGAAATGTTTTGCCTCTTGTTAGAATAATGGTTGTTGCCTCTAGGAACTGAGATGGAAGGTGTCATTACCCATTTTGACGAATGTTATGATAATACCTTCTGTGGAATGCTATGTAACATTGTATTGTGATTGGATTACGTATCTGTTGGATTCTATGATAAAATGGGCCTTGTTATTTTGATAAGGGCATCGAGGCGCAATTCTCTTTTGTGTGCTTTTCAATTGTGAGTTAACCTCTTGGAACCTTGTAGAGGTATCTCAATGGTCATTGTTTTGTTTCTTTGAAATTTGTATACTTATATTGTATTTGCCTCTTACTCACACTGATCTGGTTTTTTAAGTTGCTTATAAGAATTTGTATTTGGTTGTCAGTCATACTACTCTAGTTTTGAAGTTGCTTATTAAGAGTAGATTAAGTGTTTGTTGATGTTTTGCTACCATATATGCATCACCTTAATACTAAGCATAGAACTGCTTCTTGGATCCTAAGATAATATGTTTCAAATCCTGAATTAATATGCTTTCAAATAGTCGTGTCATATTCTTATGGAAAGCTTTGTTTCAATTGTGCTTCTCCATTGGGACTATGAAATATTTACTTTATATAACAGTAAATCAATACATTCCAACATCTAATAGTTTCAAAATTTTGAATGGAATTATTTGTCTATAATTTTTTGCCCATGTTGATTCAAATGGGTAAATTCATGCAAGGCACATAAACCTATGAACTTATACTAGCATTTCACAATTTTCCATTTTATAATCAACTTGCTTTGTCAGACACTTTTTTTTATATATGATCTGAAATTACTTCAATTTTGGAATTTGGAATCATATTGTGAAATCTAATAGTATGAGAAGATCATGAATTAGAATGACATTGCTTGCCTGAAAGATGCACATATGACTTCCGTACTTTCAAATTTGCTTATGTAATCAATCTGCAAGGTATCTCCGCATTCTAAAAGCTCCCCTCAGAAAACAATGCATTGGGTTGCTGCATTTTTGGTCTTTGATCTGGGTTTTGATGTTTAATGCTTATATAATATGGCCCATTTCTTATCAGCTTGTCGACTATGTTAACTTGGCAATGTATGTGCAATCATTAAAGCTTAGTGCAATTCCTTGGCTATTTTTCTGGTGCAATTGGAGGATAGTATTTTTTATTCCATAGACCTCTCGACTTACTCTTTATTACCATAGATTGTCGTGTTCGACTTGCATACTTAGTAGCTCCTTTTGTTTTATTATATTCGTTCTTGCTCAGCCAGATTTCATGTGCTTCTAGGTTGGGGTAGTCACCGAAAACCCAGTGATTATTTCTTTTGTCGGAGACAAGCTATGAAATAGTGCATGAACCGGATACTGAGGCTGCCAGTTATTCTCTTCTTCGGAAGCAAATGTTGCTTGAAGTGAAATATTCTCGCTTAAGAACAATCTCTACTACGATGCCTGGTGTGTTACCAATCCTCTATTTATATAGAGTTACATAATATGCAATCCTTTTTCTATCATGTTCTCATAAGTAGTTAGTCTTATAAGTAGTTTGTATATTAACCAATCCTTTCATGCGAAATGTTCATTAATCATCTTGATGTTGATGGAAATTGATTGCGTATAACTAATGCGCATGATGTATACTGAAACTACTCTTGTATCAAGTAATCTTCTCTTGTATTGATGTACATGATATATATTAGTAGCAAATTTGTATCTTAACCTGAAATTCAGCTTTGTTAACATTTGATAATTTATAGACTAAACATGTTGGGTTCTTGTTTGGGGTTAGATTATAGGATGTGGGTGGAGACTGTAGGGCTTTTTAGTTTGGACATGAGAATGATGAGATCTTAGCCTAGACAGAAATGAAATTAACACTAAAATGTTCAGCCCTGATACTCTTCTTTCCTTATTCTTTTAGCATGTGATGGTGATGACTATAGTCTGCCAGAGGGCAAGCTAGCAGGAGATGGTTTCTTGTCATCATTTCTACCAGAAGTGGTAGGACTTTCAACAAAGTTGAAGCAAACATGCTTTTAGTGGGTGGGATGAAGTCTTAGGTCCATGATCAGGGTTGGACCAAACATAACTTCTTTTTTTTTGAAACAATGACCATGAGAGTGTCCACCACTATATTTGTTGATCCGAGAGTGGACATGACCTTGGACTATGTTATTTCCATGGATAAAGTACGTCCATGACGGATTTAGGGTTTTGGGGGTTTAGAGTTTTTTGGGTTTTGGGGGTTTAGTGTTTTTTTGGGTTTGGGGGTTAAGGGTTTGGTTTAGGGTTTCGGGTATCGGGTTTGGGTGTTTAGGGTGTTTTTTTGGGTTAGGGGTTAGGGGTTAGGGTTTAGATGGTTTAGGGTTTTTAGGGTTTAGGGTTAGGGGTTTAGGGTTTGGGGGTTTAGGGGTTTAGGGTATAGGGTATAGGTGTCGGGTGGTAAACCCAGCCGGGTGGCAGAATGCACCCACCTAAGCCATGAGGGAGAATGAACTCGGGGGGTAGCTAGGATTAGTCCGATCTAGATGCAAGAACACGATGAACACAGAAGGTTTAGAGTGGTTCGGGCCGCCGGAGCGTAATTCCCTACATCCACTGTGTGTTGTATTGCCTGTCCCCAAGGAACGAAGTCGAGAGAGGAGAAGAAGTCCAGAGCAGAGAGGAGGAAAAAATTCCATTTGCTCTGCGTGTGCTCTCCCTTTTATAGTCCAAGGGAGGCACGTACAAGGCTGCTGGGTCCCGACATGTGGCCCCAGCAAGGTAGTATGGAACAGTATTCCACCTTATTTCTATGGCACTATGGTCGACAGAGATTTTATCCCGGGATTTCCTGTCTTGCCCGCGTGGGTCTTCTGACCGGTATCGATCTTTCGCCGGTCGTGAAGTTGCCCCGTCTTGTCGGAGCGGCGCCCTATAGCGTAGGCGGCGGCGTAGACAGCTGAGCCTGTTACATAGACTGCGTGCTGACGGCGTAAGTGTCATGATGGAGTGGCGAGCTATCGCCTCTGGTTAATATGGAGGTGTGGGCGGCGCCTGCGACTCCACTATTACACCTCGGTAATTCGCGACCTACAGTGCGGTCTGTCAAAGGCTGTCACGTCTCTGCGGCGGCAGAGCACGCCTCCACTATCCGCATTAAATGCGGGTGGGTGAGGGAGCTTCCATCGGAAGGCTTGCGCCACGCGCGCGTCTGTGGGACACGTGGCCGGCATGCTCCCAGCGGAAGGCTAGCGCCCGCGCCCATGTCTGTGGGACAGGTGGCGGCTCCGGACCCCTCCCGAGCGGAGTGCTGAGCCGAGGGCTCGCGGGGGTCCAGATGGGCACGTGGAAGTCCCGGACCTTGCTAGGGGTAGAGTGGGCTGGGGAGGAAACAGTGAGCCCGTGGTGGCCCTTTTCTATTTTCCATTTGTGATATATACATATATTTTCCTTTACTGAAGGCCTCATCGCTGCACCAAGTAATTTTGTTATTACATACATACACAAAAGGAACGGAAACGCGATGGATATTATGTCTAGCTTTTTCACTGGAAGATGACGTCTGGGCAAAATCTCATGGCTCCATCAAATTCTCATGCGTTTTAACAAAACGAAACAAGACACATACACAATCGCGAAATTAAGACAGCAGACCGATATAGCCAGTTCATTAGTACGAATTACAAAATTCGGATACATAGGATTCGAAATTACATATCACATAAAAAAACTAGATAAATAAAAATAAAGAGGAGCTGTCCATTTCCACCATATTTGCAGATTAAATTTTCACATCTTCTCTAGCTTCGCCCCTGAAGTTATAACCGTGCTTGATCTGAAGTTGATTCGCTATCTCATATGACAAAAAAGCATCTATGGTGGCATACCTTATTTGCTCTGTCAAGAACTGTGAATGCCACCAATTGTGGTCCATCTTGTGCTTCTGGATTTTTATTTCTAGCACCTCTGATGCAATGTGCTCTAGTGATGATCTCCACTGCTTGCCAGAACGCTTGAAATGTCTATATTTTTCATTAACTTGTGGTACGATGACCTGATGGTCATCCCACTTTTGTAATAGTGATGCCACAGTCCTCCTCTAGGTGGACAACATCATTCTTGATATGTGCTCCGACGAAAATATGGCCCTCCTTTGTAAGAAAACTCTTTAGGACATCAGGAAGTTTGCCCCCAGCGTTATGTACCTAGAACTTGAGTAGTTAGGGATTGATTCGAACGTAGCTAGAACTTGAGCGATTGACTCGCACGTACCTGGAACACAAGGCAGCGCGGGCCAACGCACAGTTGCAACAGGGCGAGTTTGTAGGCCTTGGTTCCGATCTTGCGCCACTCGGTGTCCAGTCCAACTACCATAGGACATGGAGGTCTGTTACCTTTGATATCTTGGATGAACTGCTCTACGACGACTGTATCAACTGTGATCGTTGTCTTGATTGTCGTGTTGTACTTGTAGAAGGCAACGTCGTGGTTCGACGTCGGCGGCCACGGACCGATGAGCTTCATCTTGTCGTGGTTCGACGTCCCCTCACCCCATAGCGGCTTCGTCTCAACGGTAGTAGGCTCGTGGGTGGGAGACCACTCACCCCACAGCGGCTTTGGTTCAGCGTTGGCGATGTCGCTCTCCGTGTCGTATTGGGCTTGCGTCGGGCTCGGAGGGAAGCCGCCGGTGTCGCCGATCGTGGCGCCGCTGTCGTGCATGGGGCCGTGGAGCCGCCGCCGTTGTGCATGAGGCGGGAGATGAACTGGTGCGAATGGATTCCCGGCGAATGGAGACTCCGGTTTGTAAGGGCGGGAGATGAACTGTTCATGGGGCGGGAGATGAATCGAAAGGATGGCGCTGAAGGCAAAGAGCCGGCCGGTTGCCATAACTTCCCATCACCACTCATGCGGCCAATTGAATATAAATAGAATTCAGAACCAATGAAGTTTAGATAAATTATCAGATGTGAATTAGTTCTCTTTGTGTGTGAAACTGCGTATTCCGATTTGGTGTAATCTAATGTGAATTAGTTTTATAACCTTATTAATATTTACAAGATTTATTTTTAAACTGAAAATGACAAAACTACCTGTAGGGAGGTAATTGAACGGTTTTAAAAGCTAAAGGAGGCAGTTCACCTAGTTTCGAGTGATAGGGAGGAAACATGGACACCCTTTGTGTCCAGGGAGGTAAAACAGACTTTTTCCTTTATGAAACAAAATGTGGCGCAGCCAGTTCGGACCAGGAGGTTCTGGACCCGATCAGTTCGGACCAGGAGGAAATGGACGAGATTTTACCACCCCTAACTTGACATTTATCTGCCTCGAACACAAGATTTTACCACTTACGATTTTACCACATCAAGCCCAGATTTTCCCACCGACTGCCTACGATTTTAGCACCGAGTGCCCAGCAACAAACAACTTGAAATACCACATCAGTTCATAACTTCTGACCACCACTGAGCCGATGTAAACACTATGTAGATCAACAAAGTTCTAAACGCTCCTCGCCGGTGCGGCTGCGGCTGCGCGCGCCGTCGAGCATCTCAACAATTGGTAGGAACACAACACGATCATTTAGAACTCAACACTGGGCTAGGAGCCCAACACTATAGACTGATTAAAGTTGCAGCAACTCTGAATGAAATGAATCACCCACTGAGCAGAGACAAAAGCAACACCTATTACTAACGGCAATAGTGGAACAGCTTCAGAGAATAAAGCCATACAAGAAGACTGATACATGTCTTAAAACACAGCCATACAAGTAGTGTGATACAAGTCTTAAAACACAGCTACTGGACCCATTAACAACTCAACCACGTCACTTGTTTTGCTTGTACTTCACAATATCGTCAGGCAACACCACCTTATTTTCAGTGTGACAAACAAGGTATGCCACTGTCGACTTCTTGTAAGGTTCCAGCCAGTTCTGCAAATTGAAAAAAAATAAACAATCTTGTAAGTTTCCATCCAGTCATGTGGAATTTTTTGTACATCATATCAAGGTAAAGAGGGGAATAGACTAACCTGGTCACCCTTTTTCAGTTTCTTGGCATTGTCGTCCAACTTAGAAGTGAAGTTCTCAATAAAACTCATGAGCGCTGAGGCACTACCTTTGAATTCGAGTTCAGTTACAGTAACTGTGAACCTACAATCACCATATTGTTTCACCGTGAAGCCGCAATCCTTCATGGCTTTGAGTAGACAGCCCATGATAGACTTTCCTAGTCGGGATCTATTTTCAAACGACAATGCCGACGTCTTGCAAAACAGAGCTTCAATGATGGGTAGTCTTTTCGTATCGACATGAAATACAAACCATTCTTCATTCTTGTAGAAAGGAAAAAATATATGCAAAAACACATTTATCATAATGCTGAGTGTAATCCTTGTTCCAGGAAAAAATCTCTACTTACGAATGTCCTCCTCATGTTTCGAAAGACTTTCACTTTGGGATCTTTGGTGGATTCGGTGTCTTTGCATACACGTGCAACATTGGTGTCTTTGAGTACAGCTTTGATTTCTTCTACAAGTTGTCCAGCATCAACTTCGGAGAGTTCACCCTCTTCGGATACGTCATGTGGCGGGATGACGGCTGTGATGTTCCCTTGATTACACTTTTCATCACAATTGAAGCATGTGATGAATGCTCTGAGAATTTTATCACCATTGTCACCTTCATTTACGTACTTTTACAGCTGACCCCCAGTCATGGTAGACTACAATTCGGTGTCTACAATATTGTGAAGTACAAGCAAAACAAGTGAGGTGGTTGAGTCGTTAATGGGTCCAGTGGCTGTGTTTTAAGACTTGTATCACACTACTTGTATGGCTGTGTTTTAAGACATGTATCAGTCTTCTTGTATGGCTTTATTCTCTGAAGCTGTTCCACTGTTGCCGTTAGTAATAGGTGTTGCTTTTGTCTCTGCTCAGTGGGTGATTCATTTCATTCAGAGTTGCTGCAACTTTAATCAGTCTATAGTGTTGGGCACCTAGCCCAGTGTTGAGTTCTAAATGATCGTGTTGTGTTCCTACCAATTGTTGAGCTGCTCGACGGTGCGCGCAGCTGCAGCCGCACCGGCGAGGAGCGTTTAGAACTCTGTTGATCTACATAGTGTTTACACCGGCTCAGTGGTGGTCAGAAGTTATGAACTGATGTGGTATTTCAAGTTGTTTGTTGCTGGGCACTCGGTGGTAAAATCGTAGGCAGTCGGTGGTAAAATCTGGGCTTGATGTGGTAAAATCGTAGGTGGTAAAATCTTGTGTTCGAGGCAGATAAATGTCAAGTTAGGGGTGGTAAAATCTCGTCCATTTCCTCCTGGTCCGAACTGATCGGGTCCAGAACCTCCTGGTCCGAACTGGGGGCGGCGCATTTTGTTTCATAAAGGAAAAAGTCTGTTTTACCTCCCTAGACACAAAGGGTGTCCATGTTTCCTCCCTATCACTCGAAACCGGGTAAACTGCCTCCTTTAGCTTTTAAAACCGTTCAATTACCTCCCTACAGGTAGTTTTGTCATTTTCAGTTTAAAAATAAATCTTGTAAATATTAATAAGGTTATAAAACTAATTCACATTAGATTACGCCAAATCGGAATACGCAGTTTCACACACAAAGAGAACTAATTCACATCTGATAATTTATCTAAACTTCATTGGTTCTGAATTCTATTTATATTCAATTGGCTGCATGAGTGGTGATGGGAAGTTATGGCAACCGGTCGGCTCTTTGCCTTCAGCGCCGTCCTTTCGATTCATCTCCCGCCCCATGAACAGTTCATCTCCCGCCCTTACAAACAGGAGTCTCCATTCACCGGGAATCCATTAGCACCAGTTCATCTCCCGCCCCATGCACGACGGTGGCGGCGCCACGGCCCCATGCACGACGGCGGCCCCACGATCGGCGACACCGGCGACTTCCCTCCGAGCCCGACGCAAGCCCAATACGACACGGAGAGCGACATCGCCAACGCTGAACCGAAGCCGCTGTGGGGTGAGTGGTCTCCGGCCCACGAGCCTACTACCGTTGAGACGAAGCCGCTATGGGGTGAGGGGACGTCGAACCACGACAAGATGAAGCTCATCGATCTGTGGCCGCCGACGTCGAACCACGATGTTGCCTTCTACAAGTACAAAACGACAATCAAGACAACGATCACAGTTGATACGGTCGTCGTAGAGCAGTTCATCCAATATATCAAAGGTAACAGACCTCCATGTCCTATGGTAGTTGGACTGGACACCGAGTGGCGCAAGATTCGAACCAAGGCCTACAAACTCGCCCTGTTGCAACTGTGCGTTGGCCCGCGCTGCCTTGTGTTCCAGGTACGTGCGAGTCAATCGCTCAAGTTCTAGCTACGTGCGAATCAATCCCTAACTACTCAAGTTCTAGGTACATTACGCCGGGGGCAAACTTCCTGATGTCCTGAAGAGTTTTCTTACAAAGGAGGGCCATATTTTCGTCGGAGCACATATCAAGAATGATGTTGTCCGCCTAGAGGAGGACTATGGCATCACTATTACAAAGTGGGACGACCATCAGGTCATCGTACCACAAGTTAATGAAAAATATAGACATCTCAAGCATTCTGGCAAGCAGTGGAGATCATCACTAGAGCACATTGCATCAGAGGTGCTAGAAATAAAAATCCAGAAGCACAAGATGGACCACAATTGGTGGCATTCACAGTTCTTGACAGAGCAAATAAGGTATGCCACCATAGATGTTTTTTTGTCATATGAGATAGCGAATCAACTTCAGATCAAGCACGGTTATAACTACAAGGGCGAAGCTAGAGAAGATGTGAAAATTTAATCTGCAAATATGGTGGAAATGGACAGCTCCTCTTTATTTTTATTTATCTAGTTTTTTTTATGTGATATGTAATTTCGAATCCTATGTATCCGAATTTCGTAATTCGTACTAATGAACTGGCTATATCGGTCTGCTGTCTTAATTTCGCGATTGTGTATGTGTCTTGTTTCGTTTTGTTAAAATGCATGAGATTTTGATGGAGCCATGAGATTTTGCCCAGACGTCATCTTCCAGTGAAAAAGCTAGACATAATATCCATCGCGTTTCCGTTCCTTTTGTGTATGTATGTAATAACAAAATTACTTGGTGCAGCGACGAGGCCTTCAGTAAAGGAAAATATATGTATATATCACAAATGGAAAATTGAAAAGGGCCACCACGGGCTCATTGTTTCCACCCAGCCCACTCTACCCCTAGCCGGGTCCGGGACTTCCACGTGCCCATCTGGACCCCCGCGAGCCCTCGGCTCAGCACTCCGCTCGGGAGGGGTTCGGAGGCGCCACCTGTCCAACAGACGTGGGCGCGGGCGCTAGCCTTCTGCTGGGAGCATGCCGGCCACGTGTCCAACAGACGCGCGCGTGGGCGCAAGCCTTCCGATGGAAGCTCCCTCACCCACCCGCATTTAATGCGGATAGTGGAGGCGTGCTCTGCCGCCGCAGAGACGTGACAACCTTTGTCAGACCGCACTGTAGGTCGCGAATTACCGAGGTGTAATAGTGGAGTCGCAGGCGCCGCCCACACCTCCATATTAACCAGAGGCGACAGCTCGCCACTCCATCATGACACTTACGCTGTCAGCACGCAGTCTATGTAACAGGCTCAGCTGTCTACGCCGCAGCCTACGCTACAGGGCGCTGCTCCGACAAGACGGGGCAACCTCACGACCGGCGGAAGATCGATACCGGTCAGAAGACCCACGCTGGCAAGATAGGAAATCCTGGGATAAAATCTCCGTCGACCATAGTGCCATAGCAATAAGGTGGAATACTGTTCCATACTACCTTGCTGGGGCCACATGTCGGGACCCAACAGCTTTGTACGTGCCTCCCTTGGACTATAAAAGGGAGAGCACACGCAGAGCAAATGGAATTTTTTCCTCCTCTCCGCTCTGGACTACTTCTCCTCTCTCGACTTCGTTCCTTGGGGATAGGCAATACAACACATAGTGGATGTAGGGAATTATGCTCCGGCGGCCCGAACCACTCTAAACCTTCTGTGTTCATCGTGTTCTTGCATCTAGATCGGACTAATCCTAGCTACCCCCGAGTTCATTCTCCCTCAGGGCTTAGGCGGGTGCATTCTGCCACTCGGCTGGGTTTACCACCCGACACCTATACCCTATACCCTATACCCTAAACCCCTAAACCCTAAACCCCTAACCCTAAACCCTAAAAACCCTAAACCCTCTAAACCCTAATCCAAAAAACACCCTAAACACCCAAACCCGATACCCAAAACCCTAAACCAAACCCTTAACCCCCAAACCCAAAAAAACACTAAACCCCCAAAACCCAAAAAACTCTAAACCCCCAAAACCCTAAATCCGTCATGGACGTACTTTATCCATGGAAATAACATAGTCCAAGGTCATGTCCACTCTCGGATCAACAAATATAGTGGTGGACACTCTCATGGTCATTGTTTCCAAAAAAAGAAGAAGTTATGTTTGGTCCAACCCTGATCATGGGCCTAAGACTTCATCCCACCCACTAAAAGCATGTTTACTTCAACTTTGTTGAAAGTCCTACCACTTCTGGTAGAAATGATGACAAGGAGCCATCTCCTGCTAGCTTGCCCCCTGGCAGACTATAGTCATCACCATCACATGCTAAAAGAATAAGGAAAGAAGAGTATCAGGGCTGAACATTTTAGTGTTAATTTCATTTCTGTCTAGGCTAAGATCTCATCATTCTCATGTCCAAACTAAAAAGCCCTACAGTCTCCACCCACATCCTATAATCTAACCCCAAACAAGAACCCAACATGTTTAGTCTATAAATTATCAAATGTTAACAAAGCTGAATTTCAGGTTAAGATACAAATTTGCTACTAATATATATCATGTACATCAATACAAGAGAAGATTACTTGATACAAGAGTAGTTTCAGTATACATCATGCGCATTAGTTATACGCAATCAATTTCCATCAACATCAAGATGATTAATGAACATTTCGCATGAAAGGATTGGTTAATATACAAACTACTTATAAGACTAACTACTTATGAGAACATGATAGAAAAAGGATTGCATATTATGTAACTCTATATAAATAGAGGATTGGTAACACACCAGGCATCGTAGTAGAGATTGTTCTTAAGCGAGAATATTTCACTTCAAGCAACATTTGCTTCCGAAGAAGAGAATAACTGGCAGCCTCAGTATCCGGTTCATGCACTGTTTCATAGCTTGTCTCCGACAAAAGAAATAATCACTGGGTTTTCGGTGACTACCCCAACCTAGAAGCACATGAAATCTGGCTGAGCAAGAACGAATATAATAAAACAAAAGGAGCTACTAAGTATGCAAGTCGAACACGACAATCTATGGTAATAAAGAGTAAGTCGAGAGGTCTATGGAATAAAAAATACTATCCTCCAATTGCACCAGAAAAATAGCCAAGGAATTGCACTAAGCTTTAATGATTGCACATACATTGCCAAGTTAACATAGTCGACAAGCTGATAAGAAGTGGGCCATATTATATAAGCATTAAACATCAAAACCCAGATCAAAGACCAAAAATGCAGCAGCCCAATGCATTGTTTTCTGAGGGGAGCTTTTAGAATGCGGAGATACCTTGCAGATTGATTACATAAGCAAATTTGAAAGTACGGAAGTCATATGTGCATCTTTCAGGCAAGCAATGTCATTCTAATTCATGATCTTCTCATACTATTAGATTTCACAATATGATTCCAAATTCCAAAATTGAAGTAATTTCAGATCATATATAAAAAAAAGTGTCTGACAAAGCAAGTTGATTAGAAAATGGAAAATTGTGAAATGCTAGTATAAGTTCATAGGTTTATGTGCCTTGCATGAATTTACCCATTTGAATCAACATGGGCAAAAAATTATAGACAAATAATTCCATTCAAAATTTTGAAACTATTAGATGTTGGAATGTATTGATTTACTGTTATATAAAGTAAATATTTCATAGTCCCAATGGAGAAGCACAATTGAAACAAAGCTTTCCATAAGAATATGACACGACTATTTGAAAGCATATTAATTCAGGATTTGAAACATATTATCTTAGGATCCAAGAAGCAGTTCTATGCTTAGTATTAAGGTGATGCATATATGGTAGCAAAATATCAACAAACACTTAATCTACTCTTAATAAGCAACTTCAAAACTAGAGTAGTATGACTGACAACCAAATACAAATGTTACATAGCATTCCACAGAAGGTATTATCATAACATTCGTCAAAATGGGTAATGACACCTTGCATCTCAGTTCCTAGAGGCAACAACCATTATTCTAACAAGAGGCAAAACATTTCGGTGCTAGATCCAAAAAAAAAGGGCAATCATCACATGGGTCCAATCATCCAATGGGAACCAAGCATACATTACACCTATCAAACGAACTGAAATTAGCATGTCAAACTTTACAGTAAATGTACATCTTGTACAACTCAGACTTGAAAACTTCTATTGCTACAACAGGTCATTAGCATGATACAGAATATACCTTAAGGTGAGTTGATAGGTCGAGCTCCCAGAGAACAATCCCAAAAGTAAACACAACAACCTGAGTACAGCATAACCAGATTTACGTGTGAATTCAGTGTTAACTTGAAAGAGCCAAGAACCAAGAGAATTAGGATATCATAAAGATTATGATGAAGAATAGAACTAAATTAGCACACCTTTTCAGAGACCAAGCTACTACTACCCTTTAGAAGCTCTGTGCCATCCATGGAAGTGTTACCCTGACAGCACCAGAGATCAGAGTCTGACACTTCACTTTCAAAAAGCCAAGATCACCAACCTACATATATAGGGAAAGAGGCCAATGCTCAGCAATTTATAAAAAAGTAATAACCTCATATATCAATCATATAGGCAACCTGAAACAAAAGGGCTACTGGATTAACTAAGATCATAAAATTTAGATGGTTAACACGCAATCCTAAAGCATATACCTAAAATAAATCATTTCATGTTATTAGCATGTACAAAGATGGCATTTTAGATTGTACATGAGTGGCCCACGATGCCACATACAATTTCTATTATCTTATTCACACAATGCCATGATGGCAGCTGCTCCACATACAAGCATACAAATTTCATGTTTCCTCAAGTGCAAGCACTAGGTGACATGGCAAAGGTTGATCCATTTGAGCATAGATTTCATATATAGATTCAAGTGTCAATCAAAGAGGCCAGAAGTACTTACGAAAAGAAACAAAGAAAGAGACACCTTAGTTCAAGATCCCAAGCTAATGTGTGCATTCATAATTTTCTTGAGTACATGTACTCAATGGTGGATTAGAAAGTTCAGTCCTACCAGCAATTCTTGAGAGTCAAATTGAATCTCCATATTATTATAGTAACAAGCAGCATATTCTCCATATTGCAGAAAAAAATGCAAAAGCATTTGGTAATACAGTGCAAAAGTAGTATAGTGGCGGACATGGATAGTTGATATAGAGTGGATTCCCCAAGATCTATTCTGTGAACATGCACTACCCGAAACCGAAATTTCCCTGTGTACAAGAACAGTCAAAGAAATAGCTCAAAACCGTCAAAGAAATAATTTCTATCGGTCTACCGACATGCAAATCCCGACAGGGATAGCTCTACAGAGAAATTAAAATTGCCTATCGGTTTCCTGACAGAAATTATTTTCCTGTCGGTACTTTTCTGACGATAAACGCACAGGGTAATGTTGTCTTGTCAGGTTTAGAAATCCAGGTTAAATTTTTTCCCTGTGTCCTACAACCGTCAGGGAAATTTGACACTGACCATCAAGGAAATTTGCCTCTTCCCTGGCAACCTCCCATCAAGGAAATTGAGATTTCCTATGACAGTTGGAATCGACATATCTTTATTGACCTCAAAAGTAGTAGAAAGGAGACTTTTCTGATCACAGTGATTAAGATCATCGAAAAATATTTCACTCCATGATGCTGCAGTCAAACATAAATAATCATCTCTATGACTTGATCTGGACCAGACGAGCATGATAAGCTATTTAGTGCCCATTACTAAATAAGAAAACAAATATAATATTATTTTTCAGATTCTAGACCAACTCAACCATGAGATTTTCCATGTGCCAGTGAGAACTGAGAACAAAATTGATATTGAAAAATATTACAATACCCACGAACATAAAATGAACAGCTGAATGAACTAACCTTGATAAGTAATCATCGTGCCATTTTTTTGAATCTAGGACAAAAGCTAGGATCAAATTGATCACACATTTGTTTCTGAACCTGAAAGGTTCCAATAAATAGAGCACAAATGAGATATCCAACAAACACACAGGGACTAAATAAAGGTCAAGTCAAGCTCAATAGCCTCGGACAAGTTGCTTTTGGTAAAAAAAATAGCATGGATTTATATTTATGTTCTGAACAAGTGGAAAGGAGCTATTCACATACAGAATGGAAGTGATTGATATCCTCTTCAGCGATATACAATGGTGTCAGGTCAGGGCCACCTCCAAAAGACCTTCTATCCAATATATTTCCTGTGTGCGAATACAATTTCTTATCAGAAATTAGGATATCTATGCACATCATGGTGAAGGCCTGATAGTGGGGAATGCAGCATGTATCTTTGCTGAATGAAATTATATGAGCTACAAAGGTTAAGTGCAAATAATAAGTGGCTTAGGATGTTTATGCTAATCTTTTTCAGAGCAAACATATGCCACTCAAAATGAAATAAAAATAGACCACTTGAAGGCGCTCATTTCCACATTAAATGTTCAGCTGACTAAATAATATACATTGTTTGTAAATCAAACGGCTTACAATATATAATCATTGGCATTGACATTGTTACGTATGTATGGATGGATTAGGCCAAATAGGACATATACAATCACCTGATTTCAATGTATTCGCAGACGTGCGTGATGTGCATGCCATCCATGGTGACGGAGCGTTGCGGGCATGCTGGAGGTGAGCGTTTGATTAGATGCGCCCGCAGCTTCTGCTTGCTCTTTCCGCCCACGCCTTGCAGTGGCGGAGCCGCAGGCCGCTCCTTGCCCTTTCGCCCGCGCCTCGCGGATGCAGAGCCGCGAGCTGGCGCCGAGCTGCGCCTGCCGGTCGCTGCCTGCCCTTCCACTGGTGCTTCGCGGATGCGGAGTCACGCACCGGTGCCAAGCTGCGCCCGCAGGCCGCTGCTAGCCCATCTGCCCGCGCCTCGCGGACGCGAAGCTGCGCCCCGGCGCCGAGCTGCGCAGGCAGCACCTCGCGTAGGGGGAGCCACATGCCGGCGCCGAGGCACCGCCCAACGGGTAGCCCTGGCGCGGCGCGCGCGGGCCGATGCCCATCTAGCGGCTCGCGCTCGGCCGCCGCTCATCTCAAATAGAATTTAAAATTACATAAAAATATAGTTTAAGGACTTCTTATCGATTATTGCTCATGTTATGAAAGTATATGAAAATTTCAAATGTTGTTAGGGAAAATTCAAACTTCTATCTCCAAATAACCATATAATAATTACAATATTATATAATATTGGTAAAAAAATCTAAAAATTGACGTGGCAAAATATTTTTGGTCCATAATCTTGCCATAAAAATATTTTAAATAATTGTACTAAAGTGAGGTCAGATATTCAATACGTCAAAACAAGATATTAGTGACCGCTGTAAAAGCTCATTAGTGACAGTGAATTTGCATGTCACTAAATTTTCGTCACTGATGTGAACCACATAGGTGACGCGCGAAAACCCGTCACTTATGACTCACATTTGTGACGGCTGTAGAATTCCCGTCACTAATAACACATAAAGGTGACAGCTATAGAGTTCGCGCGTCACTAATAACAGACAAAGGTGATGGCTCTAGAGTTCACACATCACTAATGATAAAAAAGGTGATAGTTATTGGCTACACACGTCACTAATGACTTTCTTATTGGTGACGTGCTACTGTTTTGCCCGTCACCAATGTAAATTTGTAAAATTAAAAAAATATCGAGCCTGCTTGATGCATTCCATTGAAATACATTTTGCAGACTGAATTTACATGAAACCAAGAACAAAAGTTACATGACCAAAACTGTTGATTCATTTACAAGAGTCAACATGCACTTTGATTTCTATATTTCACTTACATTCTGAGTCCGAATAAAAAATAAGATGAAACAAAGCACTTTTATTCACATGCGGAGTACAAGAAAACAAGAACACTAAATCATAATTCTTATATTTACAACTCAAGTGCATCACACCAAATTTTTCTCAGAAGCGGCACCACATCTACTCACAACATTTGTAATCACCACAGAATGGAATCAGTTAACAAGTACGTAAAAGTAACTGCTAATTAATACAAAAAAAAGTACAGCACTCACCAAGAACATGGCGGTGGCATCATCATCTTCTTCTCCTTTTTTAGCAGCTACCATCTCCCCCTCCCAGAATGTCACTACCGTGGAAGTTAAATTCATGAATGACATACTGAAAGAAAAACAAGAACACGCTAGAAATTTCTCGTAGTAATCTTAAACAACATCATATTTTTGTATAGCAATTCTTAAAATTCAGTCTCACACTCTGGCAATACATGTATTGCAATTCCCTAGTTAGTTTGTAAACTCTATGGTGCACAAGGTGCACGATTGTTTACTCAGTAAGCTAATTAATATTTGTATTGAATGCATAACATTAGATTTCAGAGTCGAAGTGGAAGAGCAAACGAGTTACTCACAGGTGTATCTGCAAACGAATGAAAGAAATCAGTCATTGTTCTGAGCAGAAATTTGTATGAAAATGGAGCAATCATATCCAAAACAAAAAGGGCACATAGGAAAAAAATTATATGAATAGAAATGGCAAACTCTATTTCATAAGCTAAAGCTAACACCATCCAGGTTTGAAGCTGTAGCATTTAAGGAAACAAACTATCTACCAATATAACAACTTGGTCGAAAAATATTGGAGAAAACATGATGGCTAAGGCTGAAGGATATGAAAATGAATTACCTGCAACTTACTACTCTTTGTATCCCCCTTTTTTTTTTCTAACTCAATAGTTCAAATGCTATATACCTATTTCTGATGGATGGATGGAATCAGATGGAGAGCATAAACATAAATTTTTTTGGTCAGAAATGTACAGTCATAACTGATCTTTAATTAAGATGCCACCAACCAAAAAGGGCTTTGTTTCAGAGTCAGTGACATTACCATGTATTTATGCTGCATTTTTGAATTAAACATAACATAAGTGAGTTAAGATAGCTAAGATGCGACCAACGACTATAAGCGATGTAGCCTAAGTGCAAAAAAAAGTAATGTGCTAATTACACAATTTTAAGGTGTAATTTATAAATTGATCCAAAAATAATATGCTGCAGGCAATATAATAGCATTGCTTTGTAAGGTAATATTCAGAGATCAGTGAACAAATGGCAAGTTAACTAGTTCATCCAGCTTATTTTTAGATCCGTTAGTTCGAATTTGTCTAGCACTAAAAAAATAACCATAAAACCTTAAGAGGCCAAAACATTTACCTATGCACAAAAGCATCTTGATGGGATGCGCAGGGGAGGAGGAAGCAGAGCTCTTGCGGTACGTGTTAGCCTTGATGGTGCTGAGCTTCTGGTCGCTCTAGATCAGATAAATGTGATCTTCTCTTGTCTGGCATTGGTAAGCAATAATAGTCTAAGAAGACTAAGGTGAGCTTGTTGAACACTGAAACATTGCAGGAAAGATCTCGACATAGAGCAGTACTTTGTTAATTTTACTTACACCTACCTGCGATAGGTCTGGTTGGAACATTGCCATAGGCCACATCCTCATATTTGTTCAGCAGCAAATTGAAGAGCACTACAAAAACAAGGCAAGCCACATGATAAGTGAAAATTATTAGACATGGCAAAAGAGCAGAATATTTTGTGACTATATTTAAGATTGTTAGAAGAGCACAAAAGGGTGGGATAACCATGGTGGCTGCAGCAGAATCTTTAGCACATATATACAACATTAATCAGAAATTTTTGCTACCTCAAACAGCATTACAGCAGAGATGAAAGTAACAAAACTTCAGAGAGCATATTGTAAACTTAATAAAAGATCGTAACAGAACCTATAGCAGTACTTTGTCAATTACATTATGACTGGATTTTAAGTCAGGCTTGTGATGACAGGATTCTCGGACCAAGCAAACATAGCAAGCCACCATGGTTAGGGTTTAGGGTTTAGGGTTAGGTTTAGGGCTTAGGGTTTAGGGCTTAGGGTTTAGGGTTTAGGGTTAGGGTTTAGGGTTTGGGGTTTAGGGTTTAGGGTTTAGGGTTTGGGGTATAGGGTATAGGGGTATAGGGTCATCGGGTATAGGGTACTAGGGTCTAGGTCTCGGGTCTAGGGTTCTCGGGTCTCGGGGTATCCTCGGGTCTCCCGGGTCTCGGGTCTCGGGTCTCGGGATTTCGGGTTCGGGTTAGGTTCAGGGTTTCGGGGTTCGGGTTAGGTTCGGGTTCGGTTTCCGGGTTCGGGTTTCATGGTTTCCGGGTTCGGGTTTCGGGTTCGGTGTTTTAGGGTTGCGGGGTCGGCGTTTCGGGTTTATGGTTTCGGGTTCGGGTTTCGGGTTCGGGTTTCGGGTTTCGGGTTTCGGGTTTCGCGGTTCGGGTTCGGTTTCGGGTTTCGGTTTCGGTTTCGGGTT